>NC_034009.1:16334143-16340140 GCF_000346465.2 Prunus persica
GCAATCACACAACCAAAAAATCACATTATTAATTAATAATAATAATAATAATAATCATAAATGAATGCTCTTCAATTCTACCTAACCCCGTTTAATCTATATAATAGGGTAAGTAAATCTGCATGTCCCAAACCATGCATTTTACCACTGTGATTCCGAATGCCCTATTACATATACTAACAACCATCTCAATTATCACATAATTCCCTTTTTGCTAGTCATCTCGTCTACACCATTGATCTCCAAGCCCAAATCACCCAATCGACAATTATGCCACCGATTTCCTAGTGTACTGTGCACATGGGTTCACCTGGACTTGGTCCCTACAATGGTCAGACTCAGCTACACAAAAGATTCTTCCCATTACCCTTTTTCCATCATAATCTTCTCCACCCAACAACTCCAACTAATTGCCATGACATGATATAATTATGCCAACATTATTCAAATAGTTCACAATACATAAATATAGTATATCAAGAACATTATATAATATCACACATAATATAGAGCTCACGAAATTTAGTTAGATCAATCTTTGTAAAAGGCCCTCAAGAAATCTCTACCTCAAATCCAAAACTATTGTATAACTCCCAGTTGTAAGTTCAAATACTTTGAGCTTCTTCAAAACCTCACCACACTTAGTTCTCTTACTTTCTTTTGTCTAAGATTTTTTTAGGAAACTACTATAACTTGAAGAACTTATGATTCAATAACTATTAGGTAGGACTATTTATAGTAAATTAGAGTCGGTAAAGAAAATGTGGATGAAGCCTAACATTGTGCCACATAACTAATCTAGGGATTTCTAGACTACATCCTAGGATTTATAGACTACATGAGTGGCTTGAAGGTAAAACTACCACCCCATTTAGTCTTAAGGTTCTAGCTCCAGAGAGTGCTTAGTAAGCACTTTCCAATTACATTTATATATACAAGACTACCTATTGTTCTTACACCTCATGCTAATATTTACCACCTCATGCTTATTGTGGTTTTTGAGGACTCTAAAAAGCAACACGTCAAACTTAGGAGGAATTTTAGTAAGCAATAAAAAGCTTTTCTAAAAGCTTGTGTATATAAATATTAAATAAGATCGAAGTGAATTGGCATAGTTAAAACCATATAATAGATTTGATAGGTTATAGCAAAAGCTTTCACGTGGCTTGCCATACAACTTATATATATATATAGTATTAAAACTATTAATTTTTAATTTTTAATTTTCATGAAATATTAGTATACATATTTTAAAAAAAATATATGGAGTTTCACAATCTATCCTCCTTAAAAGTCCTCGAAATTTACTAACACTTAATCAAGAAAATCTACTCCAAAAAGTTATGCCCCTAACTCATTCTATCAATTAAAACTTATTTTGTACTAATACAAGATCACAGTTCCCCAGGGTGTCTAATCCCATGCTCTGATACCATTCTGTCACGCTCTAGATCCGGGGGTCGTGGAAACCCCGAGCCCAGTGCGTGAGAAAATAAAAAGTAAAATAAAATAAAAAGATGCCGAAATATGGTTTAAAATAAACTTCTCTTATAAAAAATAGCTCCAAAATCTTACAATTTTACAAGAAATAAATAAAGCTCTATCACTCTCATCTAATTCAGTCTCAACTGGTTTAGTCTTTGTCTTGCCCACTAATTCATCTGAAAAATTAAACAGGGTGAGGTATGAGCAACCACCGCTCAGTGAGTAGATTATGTAATATGTCAGTCAAGCAATGCTGTTTTACACACTCTAGAAAATATCATGAAAAGATACACCAGTACAGATCATCACATCGTCCCTTCATATCTCGGTTATCCTTCATAATATGTAACCAACCACGTGACCCCTATTGGCCTCACTGCCCTATGTCCCCGTGTGGTACATTTATCCCTTGGATACCCCAACATTGAAGTTCTCATGTTCCATGAATAATGCATACTTCACAAATATTCTAATTAATATATATATATAGTGTGAAAGGTTGCACCAAATAAGACATGCTTGACTTGAAATAGAGAGATATTTGTAAATAGAACAAATCCACGATAATTCATGGTTTTCATATTTTATCACAAAATAAGAACACTACTACAAAAAAGAAAAAAGACGACGGTAAATCACCGTCGTGTATTCAGTTTTTCAATGGTCGTGGAATCCACCGTCATCTTTTCCCTCATAAATCACGACGCTAAATCACCGTCGTTGTTAAAATATACAACGTCATCAACAAATACAAAACGACGTCTTTGTACTGCAAAAAGATCTAAAAAAGCAGTCGAGGATGAGAATAGACGACCAACTCTCTAAAAAAACCGTCGTTAAAAAGGAAAAATATGACACAGATTAACAGAACAAGGCCGCAAGATAGACATACAACGACGAAAATTAAAACAAGACGCCGTTAAATATCATTTTCACGACAATAAAAAATATGACGTCTTTAAATACATTAGAAGACGACGTTATTGATACCTACTACGTCGCCTTATAAATACAACCGTCGTAAAATAAATTTTCCACTTCGATTTTTCTATAAAAGATGACGTGGAAATAGTTGTCAGTGTCATTATTTACGACGTATGTATTTATAGAGTAGACGTTGAACAACGAAACAACGTCGGTTACAAATATATGAGAGTCGTATTACAAAATTTATACGTCCTATTTTCAGAAACAAACAACGACGATAAATATTAGACGTTGTTAAATAAAACAACATCGAAAACAAATAAAAACAGACGTGTTTAGTCTGCTAAAGTTCTAAAAATAGTCGAGGATGAGAATAGACGACCAACTCAAACAAATCACCGTCGTTAAAAAGGGAAAAATATGACACATATTAAAAGAACAAGGCCGCAAGATAGACATACAACGACGACAACTAAAACACTACGCCGTTAAATATAATTTTTACGACAAGAAAAAATATGACGTCTTTAAATACATGAGAAGACGACGTTATTGAAATCTACTACGTCTCTTATTTACAAACAACCGTCGTGAACTTCGATTTTTCTAAAAAAGATGACGTGGAAATAGTTGTCAGTGTCATTATTTACGACGTATGTATTTATATAGTTGACGTTGAAATTCGAAACAACGTCGGTGGCATTTATATAGTCGACGTTGTATTTATATGTATTCATTACTCACGACGCACTTATTAATATAGACGACGTTGAACTTCTAAACAACGTCGGTTCCAAATAAAGGAGAGCCGTATTACAGAACATATAGACGGCGTTGATTATGATGAGAGCCGTATTACAAATAACGTCGTTTAATTGATATTAGACGGCGGTTATAATGAATTACCGTCGGAATTCATTTCGTTTCTCTTCGTTTATAAAAGAACTTGCGACGTGGAAAATGTATGATGACGTCGTATTTTTTAACGTTCAGATTATATATCTCATTTTTTAGACGTCGGTATTATGGGATTGGAGTCGTGTTATTTTGAATTAGTGGCAGTTCTTAATCCTTCCCCGACGTGATATCCTAAATAATTGCTTCACAATAGCGTCGTGGTTCTTCATTGTTACGTTGCTTTAAGACGTCGGTAAATATGCTAAATAACTGGTTCACAATAACGTCGTGTTTTATTTGAACGTAGAAAGTGAAGAAATCACATTACAATATATTACAAAATTAATGTCATACACTGCCAATTACATAAGCATCATTCAATCCATATATCTTCACACCCATCTCGAATATTTTGACCACCTAACTCACCCACCAGTTCATCAAATGTGTCAACATTTGGCATCCCTCTAGTAAATGGCTCACACTCAATTATCACATCACCTAAGACTTCATCACCAATAATATCATTATATTCTCTATTAGGCATTGATAACACTACCGACCAACCACGATGCATCGGGTCGTCAACAAAAAATATTTGTTTGACTTGAGAAGCCAAAACAAATTGGTCATTCCTATGTCCAATTTTACTCAAATCTACAAGGGTAAATCCAAGTTCGTCGACTACAAGACCAGAACTATCTATCCAATCACACCTAAAGACTGGGATTGTAAACTTTTGGTAGTCAAGGTCCCAAATTTCTTGAATGACACCATAGAAACCCGTATTTGAGAGAATTGGGTTTTTATCCTTGGCACTAGCAACTTGCATGGTATGTGCAAGTAAATAAACTCCACTATTTTGAGTTGTCCGCACATCATCTTGTGCCTTGATATTGAATTTAATACCTTTAATAAGATAGCTCCTATATAATGGCACTGCCATGTTTGGACCAGCTGCTAGCCACCTTAAATTTTCTGATACGCCATGATTGTCTTCCTCAAGTTCACTTTGAACCTGCAAATTAATCATATCTTAATTCAATCTAACATAGAAATAAGAAGAAAATTAAAAGAGAAATATGTTATTCAACAACATATACCTTGAAGCGTAGCCATTGAATGAAAGTGCTATTGTGCTTATCCTGCAGCCACTTTGTTCTCTTTCTAAATTTTGGATAAGCAGTCTTGATGTGGATCATATGTTGCCTACATGACACGAAAAATTCAAGCATTACGGTCCCAAATATAGAAGATAAACATAAGAAATAATTTAAAATGGAAACTTAAAGAATAAAACTCATACGTACTCGATATAAGGTAGGACTTCCTCCGTATTCTCCAAGACATATAGATGTGCTTGATTCAACAGGTCCTGATCAACTACGCTCACTGTGCAACCTGATAATGGCTTTGAAACTCCCATCTTTTGGCTTGAAGGCACTCCAACTGTACTAACATCAGATAAATGCTGAGTACAAAACTCTACCGCTTCTTCAGCTATATACCGCTCAGCAATGCAACCTTCGGGACGAGTACGATTCTGAACATACCCCTTCAGCACTTTCATATATCTTTCAAACGGATACATCCACCTAAAATATACTGGCCCACATAGACGAACTTCTCTGACAAGATGTACTACTAGATGAACCATGATATCAAAGAATGAAGGGGGAAAGTACTTCTCAAGCAAACACAGAGTAACTACTACATCTTCTTCCAACTTATCTAGCTTGGAAACATCAACAGTCTTTGCACATATAGCATTGAAGAAGAAGCACAAACGAGTTATTGCATACCTTGCAGGCTTCTCCAAAACAGAACGAATTGCCACAGGGAGCAATTGTTGCATTAAGGTATGACAATCATGTGATTTAAGGCCAAGAAGTCTTGAATCTTGTAAAGATACAAGATTTTTAATATTTGAAGAATAACCTTCAGGGACCTTCATACCATAGAAAGAATTGCAAACCTCTCTCTTCTCTGCTCTTGACAAATTCCAAGGCCCAGGAGGCAAACGAGTACGTCTTTCTCCATACTCGGGTTGCAAATCAGTTTTGACCCCCATGTTCAATAAATCTAATCGAGCAGCAATCCCATCTTTATTTTTTCCAGGGATCTCCAGCAATGTACCAATGATACTATCGCAAACATTCTTCTCAATGTGCATAACATCTAGGGCATGCCTCACAGGAAGGTATTTCCAATACTCGAGATCAAAGAATATTGATTTCTTCTTCCAACAAACTCTGTCACCATTTTCAACCATATGCAGCACTTCTTCTCCGGTTAATGGCTCTGGAGGTATGCCATATTCAGGTTTCCCATTAAAAGCTGCACGTTGCCTCCTATATGGATGATTGATTGGTAACCATTTTCTATGCCCAATGTAACAAATTTTGTGGCCATTTTTCAACCTGTGACTAGGTGTATCATCGCCGCATATTGGACAAGCTTTATATCCTTTAACAACACAACCAGATAAGTTTCCATAGGCGGGGAAATCATTAATTGTCCACATTAATGCAGCTCTGAGTGTAAAGTATTCTCCATTATGTGCATCATACACTCCTCTAATCCCAACCCACAAGGATTTTAAATCATCAATCAAGGCTCAGTAGACGTCTATATCATTTCCGGTTGTTAGGACCGGAAATCAATAGGTTAACATCATGAACTTTCGTT
>NC_034009.1:16340240-16346586 GCF_000346465.2 Prunus persica
TTTATTTAACTTTTCGGATTCATTTTAAATTTATTTTGAGATATTTTGATATAAAGACGACTGAAAAACCACGTCGGGGTTAAGAAATTGAAAACGTTGTAAATTATAATAGACGACTTACATATTAAAATGACGTCGTTTAAAGTATAAACCATGTCGGATATTTTACTGCACGACGTAACATATGTATTCCACGACTCAACCACCGTCGTTAAAAATTAATACCCTAAACCCTTAAAACTAAATTATATAATTTTAAAAATTAAGTTTATAAAAGGGTTTATG
Source organism: Prunus persica (assembly GCF_000346465.2). NCBI lineage: Eukaryota > Viridiplantae > Streptophyta > Magnoliopsida > Rosales > Rosaceae > Prunus > Prunus persica. The sequence continues at coordinate 16,340,526 of NC_034009.1, forward strand.
GTTTTACAGCCTAATATAAACCCTAGACTACCCAAAAATTATACTTTAAAAATAAACCCCAATAAATAACAACCCTAATCTCTAAACCCTAGACTCTAAACCCTAAACCATAAAACTAGAAGTGATTTTATGACTCATCAAAACAATTTTGTTTTGGATGGTCATTTTAAATTTTTGTTATTCAAAATGAATTTTTTCAAGGTTTAGGGGGAAGAAAATATATCAATGACTTCATAGGAGTTGACTTTGCATTTTTCTGATTTATTTTAAATTTATTTTGAATATTTTGATATAAAAATAATAAAATATTCTTATCACAACAACAAACCACGTCGGTGTTAATAAATTGTAGACGTTGTAAATTTTAATAGACGACTAAGTTGTTAAAATGACGTCGTTTAAATGAGAAACCATGGCGGATATTTAACTATCCGACGTAAAATATATATTCCACGACTTAACCGCTGTCGTTACAAAGTACTACCCTGAACCCTTAAGAAATTGAAGACGTTGTAAACCATAAACGACTCAATTGTTCAAAGAACGTCGTCTAAATATCCTTTTACGTCGGATTTGTTTAAAACGAAACAACAAAAAACGACGGTTTTTGACTTTATTAGGTCGTTGGAAATGTATTACACGTCGGTTACGCAATTTGTATGTTTGTTTTTTTTTTAATTTAAGAAAACCTCAACAAATTTTTACATTATATATTATAGACAAAATTTGTACATTATACATAAATATCAAGTGTTCAATAATTCCCCTATTCCAGGTGAAGGCAAACAAACTCTGCCCATTCATTCCGGACTTCATCAATTGCTTCTTGGGGGTATGGCGCTTCCTGTTTTCCCTTGGCATACTGCATAAACAATGACTATTAGGGTTTATAAATAAAAAGAAATTCAATCACAGACGACGATATTTTTCATAACCGACGTAGTATATCTATTCAACGACGGTAATTTTACATGACCGTCGTTGATAATACAAAAAACGACGTAAAATGTATGAAGGTAATTTCTTCTTACCTTCTTCTCAAACGCCAAAGAAGGATCCATGATGATGTCCCTCATGAAGCGCATCACATAATACCCGCATTCGACACTGCTGGGTTGCTTTGGTGTGCCTGACAGAGTTTTCTAAATTACTGCCTTACGGCCTGATCTGGCTATGTGAGAATTATAAATTTTTATAGCACTGTTCACGATATTTTTGGCCTCTTCATCGACCACACGATTTCCTGGCAGAGGATCCAGAAATAGACGGTTTCCCTCTTTGCTCTCACAATCAGCAAGATCCAATGACGGCTGCACAAAATTAATATAAAAACGACGGTTATTTACAAAAACGACGTATTATAATATTTCACACGACAAAATAAAGTAGCAATCGACGACATTATATATTTATCACGACGATAAATAACTACCGACGTGGTTAGTAGTTTCAAACGACTCAATAAAATAAAACCCCGACGTGGTTAGTTTATACGCTGTCATTTATTGAGAATCATAAAAACAAAATCATGTTAAGGAGACTAACCCTGGATTGTAAGGCATCATGAAAATCTGTTCACCGTCAGTCCTCTAAAGTCGAGCTGCTACCAGTCGTGATCTGTCAGCTATTGTGCCAGAGTTGGCACTAACTGTAGCAGGGTCGATAAAGCCTACCATGCTGCACATATTTGCTTGTTTCAAAACATCGTGTAAGTACCTAAATATATAAAATAATATAAACAAGTCAGCATAAAAAAACACACGACGGTTATGTATAACAAAACGACGTATTATAAAATTTCACACGACGTACTGAAATAGACAACGACGTTATAATATATTTATCACAACGGTACATACTAACGACGTGGTTAGTTAGTTAAGACGACGCAATAACGACGGTACATACTAACGACGTGGTTATTTTAGAATGACAAACCTCATATATACAGCAATGACCGTAGCTCCTATTTCTTCCATGCCTGCAAATTGTGTAATATCTTCAGGCAGGAGGAAGGTATCGCGTTCTAGACCAAACACCTCCTTATCAATTGTAAAGTTCAGGGTCTTATCCTGAGGCACGAGTGTCGTTTCCACATAACGACAAAGGGATTATAAAGAAGATGGCGCCTCCATATTTGAATAATCAACAACTTCAAAAACCTGTTTAAAGAAATAAAAAAAAATGACGTGGTAATTCAATAAAAACGACGGTTTAAGGAATAAAACGTCGTCTGAAAAGAATTTAAACAACGGTGAAAAAACCGTCGTGGTGAATAATTTATTACGTCTTAGAAAAAAATTCCGCCGTCTAAGTTGTAAACAAACGACGGTTTAAAGAAAAATATCGACGTCTGAAATTTTGAAAAACAAATAAAAAAGGCAAAGTTATGTGAACATACCTGGTCGTCATGCTTTTCTTCATCTTCTTTCTCCTTTTCATCTTGTTTTTCTTCTTTCTTCTCTTCTTCTATTACGTCGGGAATGACTAACCCCGTCGTCTAAAAAGCACAACGTTTTAAAAATAACGTTTAATGGCGTGTAAAACAAGTAAACTAAATACGACGTGGTATTGAAATACAAACGACGGTTTATTTTTAAAATCGTCGTGGTATGTATTTGAAACGACGGTTTATTAATAATAACGACGTCTAATAGTTTTTAAAAAAACGGAGAATTCAAAGTTCAGATATGTTACCTTTTCTTCCTGATGTTTCCCATTTTTGGCAGTATCATCCTCAAAATGTAGGGATCTCACATCACCTCCAGAGCAGCTTGCTTTGTCAGATATTGGATTTTTGGGACTTTGGCTAATTCTTGGTTTAAGCATGCTTGGATCAAAATTGGGAATTAATTGGGAAAGCTGACTCAGGAAATGCTCCCTCTCAGCCTCTACCAATTGTTTGGTTCTAGCCTCCATCCTTAAAGCCTCTTCCCTTGCCTTAGCTTCCATCTTTTTATTCTCTTCTTGAAGGAGAACTCTTAAACTGTCCTTTAAACGGTCGTCAAAGCTCATCCTCTGTGGTTTGGGTAAATTGAAATATTGCCTTGGGGAAATCCCAGCACCTACCCCTCTCACTCGGCCTGGATGCTCGGGGCCCAAAGCCATGGTCAGCACATCATTGCTGCCAGATACAGTGACTTTGCCTTCCGAGACTTGTTTTTGCAATTCATCCTAAAACACTACTACAAAAAAGCAAAAAGACGACGGTAATCACCGTCGTGTATTTGGTTTTTCAATGGTCGTGGAATCCACCGTCATCTTTTCCCTCATAAACCACGACGCTAAATAACCGTCGTTGTTAAACTATACAACGTCATCAAAAAATACAAAACGACGTCTTTGTACTGCAAAAAGATCTAAAAAAAGCAATCGAGGATGATAATAGACGACCAATTCTCTAAAAAGACCGTCGTTAAAAAGGGAAAATATGACACATATTAAGAGAACAAGGCCGCAAGATAGACATACAACGACGACAATAAAAATACGCCGACGTTAAATATAATTTTCACGACAATAAAAAATATGACGTCTTTAAATACATTAGAAGACGACGTTATTGATACCTACTACGTCGCACATATAAACACAACCGTCGTACAATTAATTTTCCACTTCGATTTTTCGATAAAAGATGACGTGGAAATAGTTGTCAGTGTCATTATTTACGACGTATGTGTTTCTATAGTAGACGTTGAAAAACTAAACAACGTCAGTTACAAATATATGAGAGTCGTATTAAAAAATTTATACGTCCTATTTTCAGAAACAAACAACGACGATAAATATTAGACGTTGTTAAATACAACAACGTCGGAAAACAATAAAAACAGACGTGTTTAGTCTGCTAAAGTTCTAGAAAATAGTCGAGGATGAGAATAGACGACCAACTCAAAAAAATCACCGTCGTTAAAAAAGAAAAATATGACACATATTAAAAGAACAAGGCCGCAAGATATACATACAACGACGACAACTAAAATACTACGCCGTTAAATACAATTTACACGACAAGAAAAAATATGACGTCTTTAAATACATGAGAAGACGACGTTATTGAAATCTACAACGTCTCTTATTTACAAAAAACCGTCGTGAAATAAATTTTCCACTTCGATTTTTCTAAAAAAGATGACGTGGAAATAGTTGTCAGTGTCATTATTTACGACGTATACATTTATATAGTCGACGTTGTATTTATATGTATTCATTACTCACGACGCACTTAATAATATAGACGACGTTGAACTTCTAAACAACGTCGGTTCCAAATAAATGAGAGCCGTATTACAGAACATATAGACGGCGTAGATTATGATGGGAGCCGTATTACAAATAACGTCGTTTAATTGTTATTAGACGGCGGTTATAATGAATTTCCGTCGGAATTAATTTCGTTCCTCTTCGTTTATAAAAGAACTTGCGACGTGGAAAATGTATGATGACGTCGTATTTTTTAACGTTCAGATTATATATCTCGTTTTTTAGACGTCGGTATTATGGGATTGGAGTCGTGTTATTTTGAATTACATGGCGGTTCTTTATCCTTCACCGACGTGATATCCTGAATAATTGCTTCACAATAGCGTCGTGGTTCTTCATTGTTACGTTGCTTTAAGACGTCAGTAAATATGCTGAATAACTGATTCACAATAACGTCGTGTTTTATTTGAACGTAGAAAGTGAAGAAATCACATTACAATATATTACAAAATTAATGTCATACACTGCCAATTACATAAGCATCATTCAATCCATATATCTTCACACCCATCTCGAATATTTTGACCGCCTAACTCACCTACCAGTTCATCAAATGTGTCAACATTTGGCATCCCTCTAGTCAATGGCTCACACTCAATTATCACATCACCTAATACTTCATCACCAATAACATCATTATATTCTCTACTAGGCATTGATAACACTACCGACCAACCACGATGCATCGGGTCGTCAACAAAAAATATTTGTTTGACTTGAGAAGCCAAAACAAATTGGTCATTCCTATGTCCAATTTTACTCAAATCTACAAGGGTAAATCCAAGTTCGTCGACTACAAGACCAGAACTATCTATCCAATCACACCTAAAGACTGGGATTGTAAACTTTTGGTAGTCCAGGTCCCAAATTTCTTGAATGACACCATAGAAACCCATATTTGAGAGAATTGGGTTTTTATCCTTGGCACTAGCAACTTGCATGGTATGTGCAAGTAAATAAACTCCACTATTTTGAGTTGTCCGCACATCATCTTGTGCCTTGATATTGAATTTAATACCTTTAATAAGATAGCTCCTATATAATGGCACTGACATGTTTGGACCAGCTGCTAGCCACCTTAAATTTTCTGATACGCCATGATTGTCTTCCTCAAGTTCACTTTGAACCTGCAAATTAATCATATCTTAATTCAATCTAACATAGAAATAAGAAGAAAATTAAAAGAGAAATATGTTATTCAACAACATATACCTTGAAGCGTAGCCATTGAATGAAAGTGCTATTGTGCTTATCCTGCAGCCACTTTGTTCTCTTTCTAAATTTTGGATAAGCAGTCTTGATGTGGATCATATGTTGCCTACATGACACGAAAAATTCAAGCATTACGGTCCCAAATATATAAGATAAACATAAGAAATAATTTTAAATGGAAACTTAAAGAATAAAACTCATACGTACTCGATATAAGGTAGGACTTCCTCCGTATTCTCCAAGACATATAGATGTGCTTGATTCAACAGGTCCTGATCAACTACGCTCACTGTGCAACCTGATAATGGCTTTGAAACTCCCATCTTTTGGCTTGAAGGCACTCCAACTGTACTAACATCAGATAAATGCTGAGTACAAAACTCTACCGCTTCTTCAGCTATATACCGCTCAGCAATGCAACCTTCGGGACGAGTACGATTCTGAACATACCCCTTCAGCACTTTCATATATCTTTCAAACGGATACATCCACCTAAAATATACTGGCCCACATAGACGAACTTCTCTGACAAGATGTACTACTAGATGAACCATGATATCAAAGAATGAAGGGGGAAAGTACT
>NC_034009.1:16348828-16350722 GCF_000346465.2 Prunus persica
CAGGCCCATTTATCATCAAGAAGTTTCCAAGACGGGGATCCGCCAGATGAGACATCTGACCGTCAATTGATTTTCTAGCAGCATGCCACCAAGTCAAACTCTTAGCTGTCTCATGTGATTGAAACATCCTTTTAAACCCTTGGAATTGGGGGAAAATACCACACCACCTTCGCTGGCACACCCTCTTTCAAGATTGAATCTTTGCCTTCCTTCCACCTTGAGATACCACAAGTAGGACAATTAGTTGAATCCTCATACTCCTTCCTATACAAGATGCAATCATTGGGGCATGCGTGCATTTTCTCATAACTCAGCCCCAATGCACACAAAGTCTTTTTAGCCTCATACATGGAGGTTGGTATTGTATTTCCTTCTGGAAGCAAATCGCCTTGAAGTATCAATAATTCTGTAAAACAGACATCACTCATCCCATGTTTTGCCTTCAAATTATACAACTTCACTAATGCCGATAACTTCGTGTACTTTCTACAACCAGGGTACACTGGTTGATCTCCATCCCCAATCACATTGGCAAACTCATACGGATCCGAACCAAAATCACCAAAATCATTATCATCCATATCAATTTCTTCAGACACAAAACTGTACCTACTATGGCCATCATCTTCTTCAACATTTCTGCTAGCATTAGTAGTTGCTTCCCAAGGTTCTCCGTGAAATGTCCAATTCTTATAGCTTTGGTCAATTCCATTAAAGTATAAGTGATCCCTTATAATTCCAACCCCAAACAACTTCAAATTAACACATTTAACACATGGACAACGGATATGTGTTGTAGTTAGAAGATTTTCTACAGCAAAGTTCAAAAATGCTTCCACCCCAAATTCATATGCCTTCGATCTTCTATCCGAGTGCATCCATGACTTATCCATCTCCGACACTATAACCTATTATCTATAATAAAGTGAAAATACAGGCAATGACCATCACTATAGCAGATTATACAATGATCTAATCGCAAGTAATAAACAACAGAGACGACGGGTTTTAAACAAAAACAGACGTATTTGGCATATATAGACGACGGATTTTCAACAGACGTCGTCTATTATAAGTAATACAAACGACGGTTTATGAAAAAACCGTCGTGTATAAGTAATACAACGACGGTAGTTTAAAAACACCGTCGTGTAATCGTCGTCGTACGCCTTAAAATTCGTCGTGTCTCAGTTTATTTACAAGAACACAAAACCCTTTAAGAACACAACATATATATGAAACCAAGCAAGAAACCAACATATACATGAAACCAAGCATGAAAACAATAAATCCATTCCCAATTCAACATAACATAGGGTGATTAAAAGATACGACAAAATTAAATCCATTCCCAATTCAACATAACAGATAATGTAATCCATGAACCCATTAAACAGAAAATCCATGAACCCATACCTATAAGCATTGGTGCACTTTGCACCTTCTCCAGAGCGGAAAATGACAAGATCAAATAAAGGTGTCCTTTTGCTGGAAATCATTTGGAAGTTGGTGATGTGTCTTTTTGTGTTGATTTCCAGCAAAAGTACACCTTTATTTGATCTTGTCATGAACCCATTAAACAGAAAATCCATGAACCCATACCTATAAGCACATTATTAACAGATCGCAAAGCATATACCTAAAACCCTTTAACAAAACAACCTAATATCATTCAATGAATTTACAAGGGGAAGATAGGGTTTGTACTTACAGGTTGGACGAGCTCACAGATTCGACGAGCCTGGAGAGTGCAACTTTTAATTAGAGCAGAAGTGAGAGAGCGAAATGTTATGTCGCGTGAAATCTGAAATTTTAGGTTTCAGGATCAAAGTATAGACTAAGAGCCAAATCTAAAAAAATTTAGGTCGCGCGAAAATTTTAGAGCGCGCGCGTT
>NC_034009.1:16352671-16356022 GCF_000346465.2 Prunus persica
CTGAAAACCCACGTCGGTGTTGAGAAATTAAAGACGTGGGTAATTATATAAACCGACTTACATATTAAAATAACGTCGTTTAAAGCGTAAACCATGTCGTATGTTTTACTGTACGACGTAAAATATGTATTCCACGACCCGAACACCGTCGTTAAAAATTAATACCCTAAACCCATAAAACTAAATTATACAATTTAAAAAATTAAGTTTATAAAAGGTTTTATGGTTTTAAAGCCTAACATATACCCTAGACTACCCAAAAATTATACTTTAAAAATAAACCCCAATAAATAACAACCCTAATCTCTAAACCCTAGACTCTAAACCCTAAACCATAAAACTAGAAGTGATTTTATGACTCATCAAAACAATTTTGTTTTGGATGGTCATTTTAAATTTTTATTATTCAAAATGAATTTTTTCAAGGTTTATGTGGAAGAAAATATATCAATGACTTCATAGGAGTTGACTTTTCAATTTTCTGATTTATTTTATATTTATTTTGAATATTTTGATATAAAAATAATAAAATATTCTTACCACAACAAGAAACCACGTCGTGGTTAATAAATTGTAGACGTTGTAAATTGTAATAGACTACTAAGTCGTTAAAATGACGTCGTTAAAATGAGAAACCATGGCGGCTATTTAACTATACGACGTAAAATATATATTTTACGACTTAACCGCAGTCGTTACATAAACGTCGTCGATTATACCCTGAACCCTTAAGAAATTGAAGATATTGTAAACCATTAACGACTCAATTGTTCAAAGAACGTCGTCTAACTATTTTTTTACGTCGTATTTGTTTAAAACACGCAACAACAAAATACGACGGTTATTGACTTTATTAGGTCGTTGGAAAAGTATTACATGTCGGTTAAGCAATTTGTATGTTTGTTTTTTTTTTAATTTAAGAAAACCTCAACAAATTTTTACATTACATATTATAGAGAAAATTGGTACATTATACATAAATATCAAGTGTTCAATAATTGCCCTGTTTAATAATTTGGAAAACAAACTCTGCCCATTCATTCCGGACTTCATCAATGGCTTCTTGGGGGTATGAAGCTTCCTGGTTTCCCTTGGCATACTGCATAAACAATGACTATTAGGGTTTATAAATAAAAAGAAATTCAATCACAGACGACGATATTTTTCATAACCGACGTAGTATATCCATTCAACGACGTTAATTTTACACGACCGTCGTTGATAATACAAAAAACGACGTGAAATGTATGAAGGTAATTTCTTCTTACCTTATTCTCAAACCCCAAGGAAGGATCCATGATGATGTCCCTCATGAAGCGCATTACATAATACCCGCATTCGACATTGCTGGGTTGCTTTGGTGTGCCTGAGAGAGTTTTCCAAATTACATTTTTACGTCCTGCTCGGGCTATGTGGGTATTATATATTTTTAAAGCACTGTTCACGATGTTTTTGGCCTCTTCATCGACCACACGATTTCCTGGCAGAGGATCCAGAAAATAGACGGTTTCTCTCTTTGCTCTTACAATCAGCAAAATCCAATGACGGCTGCACAAAATTAATATAAAAACGACGGTTATTTACAAAAACGACGTATTATAGTATTTCACACGACGAAGTAAAGTAGCTAACGACGACATTATATATTTATCACGACGATAAATAAATACCGACGTGGTTAGTAGTTTCAAACGACTAAATAAAATAAAACACCGACGTGGTTAGTTTATAAGCTGTCATTTATTGAAAATCTTAAAAACAAAATCCTAAGGAGACTAACCCTGGATTGTAAGGCATCATGAAAATCTGTTCACCGTCTGTCTTCTGAAGTCGAGCTGCTACCAGTCGTGATCTTGCAGTTATTGTGCCAGAGTTGGCACTAACTGTACCAGGGTCGATAAAGCCAACCATACTGCACATATTGGCTTTTTTCAAAACATCGTGTAAGTACCTAAACAAATAAAATAATATAAACAAGTCAGCACACAAAACACGACGGTTATGTATAAAAAAAACGACGTATTATAATATTTCAAACGACGTACTGAAATAGATGAGGACGTTATAATATATTTATCACGACGGTTGTTAGTTAAGACGACGTGGTTAGTTAGTTAAGACGACGCAATATATAAACCAACGAGTTATTATTTTAGAAGTACAAACCTCATATATACAGCCAATACAGTAGCTCCAATTTCTTCCATGCCTGCAAATTGTGTAATATCTTCAGGCAGGAGGAAGGTATCGCGCTCACCACCAAACACCTCCTTATCAATTGTAAATTGGACTGTCTTATCCTCAGGCAGGAGTGTCGTTTCCACAAAACGACAAAGGGTTTTTAAAGAAGATGGCGCCTCCATTTTTGAATAAGCACCAACTTCAATAACCTGTTTAAAGAAATAAAAAAAATGACGTGGTAATTCAATAAAGACGACGGTTTAAGGAATAAAACGTCGTTTTAAAAGTATTTAAACGACGGTGAAAAAATTGTCGTGGTAATTTAATAAAGACGACGGTTTTATGAATAAAGAGTCGTCTGAAACCATTTAAACGACGGTGAAAAAACCGTCGTTTAAATATTTTATTACGTCTTAAAAAAATTCCGCCGTCTAAGTTGTAAACAAACGACGGATTAAATAAAAATATCGACGTCTGAAATTTTGAAAAACAAATAAAAAAGTTATGTTAACATACCTTGTCGTCATGCTTTTCTTCATCTTCTTTCTCCTTTTCTTCTTCCTTCTCTTCATCTCTTTTTTCTTCTTCCTTCTCTTCATATCTTTTTTCTTCTTCCTTCTCTTCATCTCTCTTTTCTTCTTCCTTCTCTTCATCTGGCTGATGTTTCCCCATTTTGGCAGTATCATCCTCCAAATGTAGGGATCTCACATCACCTCCAGAGCAGCTAGCTTTGTCAGACATTGGATTTTTGGGGCTTTGGATAATTCTTGGTTTAAGCATGCTTGGATCAAAATTGGGAATTAATTGGGAAAGCTGACTCAGGAAATGCTCCCTCTCAGCCTCTACCAATTGTTTTGTCCTAGCCTCCATCCTTAAGGCCTCTTCCCTTGCCTTAGCCTCCATCTTTTTAGTCTCTTCTTGAAGGAGAACTCTTAAACTCTCCTTCAAACGGTCGTCAAAGCTCACCCTCTGTGGTTTGGGCAAATTGAAATATTGCCTTGGGGAAACACCAGCACCAACTCCCCTCACCCTGCCTGGATGCTCGGGGCCCAAAGCCATGGTCAGCACATCATTGCTGCCATCTACTCTGACTTTGCCTTCCGAGGACTTGTTTCTGCATTTCATCCTAAAACAAGATAAACAAAAAACACACGACGGTTATTTATGTAC
>NC_034009.1:16356669-16357975 GCF_000346465.2 Prunus persica
AAGCTACAAAGGCATCCCATGTGCTTTCTCTATGAATTTATATGTTTCAGGGGAGTTGGCTTAATTTCTCCCTGTCATTGTGTATGGAAAGGATATAATGCCTCGTTAGTGTAGACTTGAAATCCTTCCATTTCTTGGAAGCAGAAGCTAAAACAGAGGTCTTGCCCCCTTGGCCTACGACAAAAGCCATGTCAACTGCTTCCCAAATCTGCTCCTTTATATCCTTGGGGATTTGGGACCATTTCTTGTCCACAAGTGGGATCCTGGAGCGTGCCAACACACCAATATACGACTGCATCTCAATATGTGCTTGGCCAACACCTTTCCCCCTTTTATTGTACTCAACAATTGGCCTCAGTTTCTGAAGCTTTCTCTTCACAACACGAGGCATTGTGCTCATACCTCGACCAGTCTTTGAATCATCAGAGATTGTTGTCTGGCTGGTTGGTTCTGTCTCAGCAGATGATGAAGCAAACTTCATCTTCTTCGAAGACTTCATCTCCTTCGAAGACTTGTCTTGAGGAGCTACCATTCCAAGCTTCTTGGAGCCAGAATCCTTAGTTTGTTGTTGAGAAACCATTTTAACAGACAAAACTGCAAGTGAAAATATTTCAGGAAAACATTAAGAACACAAACGACGGTATTAAAAAATACGACGTATGATATGATTTTAGACGACGCAATGAAATAATCTCAGATGTAATAAATGTTTAAAACCATTATTTATATAACGTCGTGGTATATATGTTCACACGACGTCAATAGTAATACACCGTCGTGGTAAACTATTATTTATATAACGTCGTGGTATTTATGTTCATACGACGTCAATAGTAATACACCGTCGTGGTATTAACATTCACACGACGTAAAACAATAAGATATTTTGTCGTCTATATTAGATACCAACCCTAGTTTCTTTTTCTTTATATTTTATCAAATAAGGGAAAAACAAAAACCATTGTTCAGCGAAATCAAACCTGCAATTAAACAAGCATATAAAAAAAGACTATTATTTTAAAAACAACTTTGTCAATTTTCAGACGACGCTAGAACAACTGACGAACCGTCGTGGTCTACCGTCGTCTTATTTAGTTGATGTAGTTGTCTTCAAAGTTGGAAACTTTCTCTCTTTGTCTGTATATTTTATCAAACTTGGAAAGAAGTAAAATGATTTTGGCCAGAAAAAAGGTAAAAAGATTTTTCAAACAAAAACGTATGAGCATGCAAAACAATAACCAAAATAGTGAAATGAAGCTTACCTTTTGCGTGCATGAAAGCAGAGAGATGATCGATGTTTAAGTTC
>NC_034009.1:16358075-16563498 GCF_000346465.2 Prunus persica
CGTAGAGCTTCAGAAGAGAAGATGGGTTTCAAGAATGCGATAAAGATAGAAATGCTTCAGATGGCCTCTAAAGCATGAGCAATGATCAGTAGTTTCTGGGAGATATGATGAAGACATTGTTCAATGCTTGAACTACACAAGTCCTGCAGAAAGATATGTTAAAGAAACTGAAACAACGGCGGTTTTCTGTTCTACCGTCGTCTTTTCTCGTCGTCTATATTAAGTTAAGATGGCGGTAGATTTATAATTACCGACGTAGATTATTTTGTTAAACGTCGTTAAGTGTACTACAACCGACGTGGATTTTAATTTTAAATTATAAATAGAGTTTTTTTTCCCGTATTCTTTCAGTTTTAGTTTTCAATTCCAAAGCGTGATAAATAGATTTTTCTTTCCCGAGGAAATTTAAAATGAGGGAAATTAATGTTCTAGAATTTGTAAACTAACACGACGCAATATTTGCAAATCTGTGTCATCTGTTAAGATTATGATGTGGAACAGAGTTCCATCTGGTAAGATTTCGTAACCCTTGGGATCTCAGACAAAACTGATTATGTCGGCGGTGTTCTATATAAACCGTCGTGGTTATTTCAATTCTTGTCATTAAGTAGATCTACCGACGTAGGATAAGAAAATCAAAGAAAAAAATTGTTAACAAAAATTCTTATTAAGACGACCGTTAAAATTAAAGGTACGACGTATAAAATGAATAAATACGACGATAAATTTTATTGTACGATTTAAAGATAACGTCGTAGAACTATACGATAATGACGTCGATATATTTATATTTTCCGTCGTTGTAAATTAATTTAATACGGCGATATTTTGTATTTTAAAGCCGTGGATTTGTTTGTAATTATACGGCGTCTTATACGAAAACCTCGTCGTGTTATTTTATGAGTAAAAAATGCAGTTTTTATTGAAATCGTCGTCTTTACTTTCTACGTCGGTCGATTCATAACTTCTGCCGTTCTTTGTTGGCATTGATTTTACACTGCGGAAATCTGTTTCAAATAGACGTCGGTTGTTTAATTATGTACGTCGTTGTTTTTGAACAGCCATTTGAAACTCCATTTTTTAGTTGTCTAAGGTTGTATTACACGACGGTGTTTTTAGAACCGTCGTCTTTTTATAAACCACGACGGTGTTCACTTAGACCGTCGTTGTTTTCTGGTCGTCTTTTTCACTTTTTGTAGTAGTGAAACAAAGATATATAAAAAAGTAAGAACAAAAAACACACGACGGTTATTTATATACAAACGACGTATTATATAATTTCAGACGACGCAGTAACATATAAATCGACGTTATTATAATTTATCACGACGGTAGTTATACCGACGTGGTTAGTTTTTTTAAACGACGAAATGAATAAACCACCGACGTCTTATGCTTTATTTACAGATAACAGAGGGATGATTCAATATTCACACCTTTAACGACCTTGTTTAAAATATTTCGACGTAGTAATTTAATACAAACGACGCGAAAATGAACCACCGACATCTTATGCTATAATTACAGAAAACAGAGTAGTGATTCCTGATTCAAACCTTTAACGACGTTTTTTAAAAAATTTCGACGTGGTAATATCATTCACACAACGCAAAATATAACATAAGACGTAATAAGAATTATTCACAGTTTAATAAAAATTTAAAACAGAGTGAGTAGGCTTACAATTAATTTTGCTTTCTCTGCCACCTTTGGATCCGGGATGTTACCATGTTTGTCCTGTCTAGCTCTCTTCCATAAGGTAGATCGATCAATTTCTACCCCAGGCATGGTTTCCTCCAATTGATCCTCCAAATCAGCATATCCTTTTCGAGACAATCGATGATTGTACTCAAGTTTCTCCCTAATCTGTGCATGTTGAGAATGCACAGACTCAAAATCTTTGGATAACCTTGAAGCTACAAAGGCATCCCATTGTGCTTTCTCTATGAATTTATATGTTTCAGGGGGTTGGCTTAATCTCTCCCTGTCATTGGTGTATGGAAGGATATAATGCCTCGTTAGTGTAGACTTGAAATCCTTCTATTTCTTGGCAGTAGAAGCTAACACAGAGTTCTTGCCCCCTTGACCTACCACAAAAGCAATGTCAACTGCTTCCCAAATCTGCTCCTTTATATCCTTGGGGATTTGAGCCCATTTCATGTCCACAAGTGGAACTCTGGAGCGTGCCAACACACCAATGTAGGACTGCATCTCACTATGTGCTTGGCCAATTCCTTTCCCCCTTATTGTACTCAACAATTGGCCTGAGTTTCTGAAGTTTTCTCTTCACAACACGAGGCATTGTGCTCATTCCTCGACCAGACTTTGAATCATCAGAGATTGTTGTCGTGCTGGTTGGTTCTGTCTCAGCAGATGATGAAGCAAACTTCATCTTCTTCGAAGACTTCATCTTCTTCGAAGACTTCTCTTGAGGAGTTACCATTCCAAGCTCCTTACCTCCATTTTTCTTGGAGCCAGAGTCCTTACTTTGGTCTTGGTGAGAAACCATTTTTACAGACAAAACTGCAAGTTTTCAGGAAAAGATTAAGAACACAAACGACGGTTATTAATAAAATACGACGTATGATATGATTTTAAACGACGCAATGAAATAATCTCAGACGTAATAAATGTTTAAAACCAAGGTAATTAAACAACGACAAAATAATATAAAATAAGACGTAATAATAACTTATTACGTCGATATTTACCAGACGACGTGATAATTAACTATAAACGACGAAATATTTATATAACGTCGTGGTATTGATGTTTACACGACGTCAATAGTAATATACCGTCGTCTATATAAGGATCCAAAACCCTTCTTTCTTTCTCTGTGAATGTTTGATTGCAGATTTGATTTTTCTGAACCATGGTTTTTGTTTTCTAATTTGATAAAATACAAGGCCAAGAAAGAAAGTTTTGGAATCTTATATAGACGACGGTATTTTAATATGACGTCGTGATATTAACAATAAGATACTGTCGTCTATATTAGATACCAACCCTACTTTCTTTTTCTTTATATTTTATCAAATTAGGGAAAAACAAAAACCATAGTTCAGAGAAATCAAACCTGCAATTAAACAAGCAAATAAAAAAAAGACTATAATTTTAAAAACAACTTTGTCAATTTTCAGACGACGCTAGAACGACTGACGCACCGTCGTGGTCTACATATTTAACCACGTAAATAAGAAGCTACCGTCGTCTTATTTAGTTGAGGTAGTTGTCTTCAAAGTTGGAAACTTTCCCTCTTTGTCTGTATATTTTATCGAACTTGGAAAGAAGTAAAATGATTTTGGCCAGAAAAAAGGTAAAAAGATTTTTCAAACAAAAAACGTATGAGCATGCAAAACAGCAACCAAAATAGTGAAAATGAAAGCTTACCTTTTGCGTGCAATGAAAGCAAGAGGAAGACGATGTTTAAGTTCAGAGACGACAAAGAAGACGAGAGGAAGACGATGAGATACTCTGACAGTGCTCTGACAAGGAAAAAAGTCTAAAAGTTTTCTCTGGGAGATTGAAATTTTTAATCGGGTTTGGAAACAGCGCATGTGTAAGTCAGGTAGACAAAAAGTTGCTTACATATAAAACCATTTCAAAAAAATAATACGGCGGTTACATATAACTACGACGTATAAATTACAAAATACGACGGTACATTTAACTTCGGACGTGGTAAATAAATACGACAGTAGTGTTGTAGGTACCGTCGTAGTAAACTCAAAAATTAAAGTACATAAGTAATAACTCGCATCATGGTAGATTATTTAACACATCGTTTTTATTAATGTACCGACGTGGATTTCTGTAATATACCTCAGTCATACCGACGTTGATTTTACAATTTAAACGGCGGTTTTTTTGTAAGGACCGCCGTTGGTTTTAAAAATTTATTCTATAAATTTGTCGCTTTCATTCATTTTCGGTTTACATTTAGGGTTCCAAGTTCTTCCTCTCTCAGAGACACTGTCTCTCACGTCTCAAAGACAATAATTTGGATGTCTTTCTCAAAGAGAAATTGAGCTTACTCGCATCAAATATATGTCCACAAGAAGAAGCTTGTCAACTAGCCTTCTCACTTCCTTGATCAAGCCTGATAGGACACTTAGTGCTTCTGAATACTCCTTGCTTTCCATCAAAAGAGATGCAAGCCTGGCCTCCACTCGCTGTCGAAGGAAAGTTCGCTTCTCAGGGAAATCTGAAGATCAGATGTGCCTGATCCTCTGCTTGATTTTCTTGGCTAAGAAGATTCGTCAGATTTGTGATAGCCTCTTCCTTTATCCGTAGAGCTTCATAAGAAGAAGATGGGTTTCAAGAATGCGATAAAGAATAGAAATGGCTTCAGATGGCCTCTAAAGCATGAGCAATCGAATCAGTAGTTGCTGGGAGATATGATGAAGACATTGTCAATGCTTTGAACTATACAAGTCCTGCAGAAAGATAAAGGACCAAACTGTTAAAGAAACTGAAACAACGGCGGTTTTCTGTTCTACCGTCGTCTTTTCTCGTCGTCTATATTAAGGTAAGATGGCGGTAGATTTATAATTACCGACGTAGATTATTTTGTTAAACGTCGTTAAGTGTACTACAACCGACGTGGATTTTATTTTTAAATTATAAATAGAGTTTTTTTTCCCGAATTCTTTCAGTTTTAGTTTTCAATTACAAAGCGTGATAAATAGATTTTTCTTTCCCGAGGAAATTTAAAATGAGGGAAATTAATGTTCTAGAATTTGTAAACTAACACGACGCAATATTACTAACCCGAGGAAATTATAAATAGATTTTGCTTTCCCGAATAAATTTTAAATTAATTCAGTTTGAAACAACGACGGGTTTTTGTTATGCCATCGTTTTTAACTAACACGACGCAATATTTGTTTTGCGACGTGGAATCTTTTCATTTAACGTAGTTAGGTTTAATATAACCGACGTGGATTTGAATTTTTAAATTATGAATAGAATTTTTTTTCCCGTGACCTTTCAATTTATTTTTCAATTACAGTGCGTTATAAATAGAGTTTTTTTTCCGGAGGAAATTTAAAATGAAGGAAATTAATGTTCTGGAATATGTAAAGTTTCTTTTTTGGATGACAGATTTAAATAAAATAAGAATATAAAAACAATGACTGTTTTTGTATTACTGTCGTCGTTTTTCGTCGTCTTAAGTAAGACTAAGACGACGTAATATATTTGTTGAGCGACGTTGATTTGTTTTTTAAACGTCGTTAGGTATAATATAACCGTCGTTGAAAATTGTCTTTCTGATTGCAAATTTGCAACGACGTTAGGTATAATATTTGTAGATACACAAACACACACACATCATCAACTTCCAAAAAATTGTCTCTCTGATTGAAAATCTGTGTCATCTGTTAAGATTATGATGTGGAACAGAGTTCCATCTGGTAAGATTTCGTAACCCTTGGGATCTCAGACAAATCTGATTATGTCGGCGGTTTTCTATATAAACCGTCGTGGTTATTTCAATTCTTGTCATTAAGTAGATCTACCGACGTAGGATAAGAAAATCAAAGAAAAAAATTGTTAACATAAATTCTTATTAAGACGACGGTTTAAATTAAAGGTACGACTATAAAATGAATAAATACGACGTTAAATTTTATTGTACGATTTAAAGATAACGTCGTAGAACTATACGAGAATGACGTCGATATATTTATATTTTCCGTCGTTGTATATTAATTTAATACGGCGATATTTTGTATTTTAAAGCCGTGGATTTGTTTGTAATTATACGGCGTCTTATACGAAAACCTCGTCGTGTTATTTTATGAGTAAAAACGGCGGTTTTTATTGAAATCGTCGTCTTTACTTTCTACGTCGGTCGATTCATAACTTCTGCCGTTCTTTGTTGACATTGATTTTACACTGCAGAAATCTGTTTCAAATAGACGTCGGTTGTTTAATTAGGTACGTCGTTGTTTTTGAACAGCCATTTGAATCTCCATTTTTTAGTTGTCTAAGGTTGTATTACACGACGGTGTTTTTAGAACCGCCGTCTTTTTAAAAACCATGACGGTTTTCACTTAGACCGTCGTTGTTTTCTGGTCGTCTTTTTCACTTTTTGTAGTAGTGGAACTTTTAGAACACATTACATAAACTACTCACCTCAATAATGAGAGCCCTTAAAATAAATTGGCAAGACAACCCATATACCTATCTTCATGTATTATCACCCAAACCAAGCTCCAAGAGTGTCATCATCATCTCTCTCTCTCTCACATTGCATGATATCTCTTCCTTATTAACACTCCTATTTATAGATGGTGAGATTGTTAATGTATGCATTTTGGGTTTTTCTTTTGGCTTCCCTTGACAACTTTGTAATAGGATTTCTATTGTTATTTATCAAGCTCAAGCTTAGATTAAGAATAGCTTCTCTAGGTGTTCTTAACTAACAACTATCCTATGGAGATTCAAGCAATTTGACAAAGGTAAGTATGCATTGCATATCATGGCATTAAAACTGTTTTTATAAAATGATGACTAGTCATCTGTTTCTCGTATGACTAGTCATCCTTACTCTGTAGGATTTCCAGCTGGATAACAAACCTTTTTGTCCTATTCTCCTTTCTCTCTCTGCTGCCATGTGGGTATTCTGACCTAAGGGAATTTTTGTCTTTAAAGGCTATCAATTTCCTCTTTTGGAGCCGTCGCTTTTGGGTGGAAGATTTGGAAAGATTGCTTGCAAGCTTTCTCTTCTTCTTGCTCAAAAGAGAACCGTATATGATATTCATGAGTTTTTCCGAAATGAATTCTACCTCTTGAAAAACTGCATGTGTCTTTGAATCTCATCTAGCTGCATAAATCACTCTCATTTATATCTAGGTTTGATTCAAGACTAATTTCTTT
The DNA here is from genome assembly GCF_000346465.2 of Prunus persica. Lineage (NCBI taxonomy): Eukaryota > Viridiplantae > Streptophyta > Magnoliopsida > Rosales > Rosaceae > Prunus > Prunus persica. The sequence continues at coordinate 16,364,961 of NC_034009.1, forward strand.
AAGAGAATGGTTTCTTGAGGAAATTGGTCATTCTCCTTTGAATCCAAATTCTGGTTTTGTTTTTTGAGTTGGAGCTTGAAAGCTAGTGCCATGGGATGAACGAGCTGAGAAGGAGCTGCCATTGCCATGATGAACTCAGCTTCAAGCTTTGCTAAGTTGGAGAAGAAGATTGCACAAAGGAGGTATAGCTCATCTTCCTAAATAGACCTAGGAATTTCTTGAGCTTGCTAGTGTTCTTTGTAAGAATCTTTTTTGCTTAGTGGATTGCCTGGTCGGTTGATGACCCCCAGTTTTTCCCAATGGTGGGTTTCTGGGTGAACAGTTTCTAGTTTCCATCTCTGTAAATTTTCTGGGTTTGTGACCCCCAGTTTTTCCCAATGGTGGGTTTCTGGGTGAACAGTTTCTAGTTTCCATCTCTGTAAATTTTCTGGGTTTGTGTTCTTGATAGTTGACTAGTCATCTGAATTTGTGAGGTTGACTAGTCATCTTTTTCTGCTGTTTGGTGTTTGCTTGATTATGTTGTCCTCACACACTTTCACCATAGTTGTTGCTAGCACAGGGGATGCCTAGATTGATGGGTCCTTCTGAGTGCCTAGGTTGTCACTACTAATTCTCTAGGCCTGCAGGTACATCTTGGTATCCTCTGTGTATGTTATTGTTTGATATAATTCATATCTAACAGTTGACTAGTCATAAGAGTATTTGGCCAAGGTCTAGAGTGTGTGAAGGTTGTTGTGTTCTTGATTGAATATCCTTTAAATTTACCCCTCGTCACCTAAGTACCAATTTCAATTGGTATCAGAGCACCAGCTCTTAACATAAATAGAGAGATCCTTTGGGTGCTAGTTGGTATTAGGTGTGCAAACATAAAAATGGATCAAATTGCTCCTTGCATTCATGATGAACTTGCCTTGTTTGTTAAGAATTATAGAAGAGTTGTCAAAGATAAAACCAAAGTCACTAGGAATTGTCAGAATCTTCCTAGTTTGTCTACATGTGTGTCTCAAGACAATGTTTTTAAGGAGATGAATGTTTTGGACTCTTATGGCTTTAGGGAGGACAAAAGTTTGCAAGGTCTTGTAGAGTGCTATCTATGTGGTGGTACTGGTCACATTGATATGGAATGTGCAAATAACCACAAGACAAAGTTTAATGGGAGAGAAGAGTCAATTATTGCACAATGGAGTGATAATGGTAGTGATGATTCCAATAACTATATCACTTCATCTTATGAAGAGGCAAATAATTTTGCCCTTGTTGGTTCTGTTCATAACTCTAGCCTTGCTAGAGTTCCTGTAGTTAAGAAAGAATCTGTGTCTAGAGATGATATGCAAAATGACCAGCCATATAGAGAACAAGATGACCAGTCATACAAGGAACAAGATGACCAGTCATACAGGGAACTATGTGAAAAGTATGATATGCTTTTCAATGAAACCTGTAATTTCAAAGAACATAATCTCATGATGGAAGAAAAGGTCAAGGAACTTGATGAACTGAATGAAACTCTCAAAATGGCCAAAAAGAATTTGAGTGATAGCTTGTATGAGAATGAAGTTGACATGTATGAATTGTATCATAAAGTTAGCACTTTTGAAAAAGAAAATTCTGATTTGATTAAGAAGTTGAATGTACTTGAAAATGACAAATCATTGTTTCTTCATAGACTGATTTTATTTGAGTTTGAAAAGTCATTAGTTGAGCATGAAAATGTAGTCGTGCATGATAAGTTTGTGGTTGAAAATTCTGATTTGCAATGCATGTTATTTGAGAAAGACATTGAGGTTCAAAACTTGTTTGAGATGATAAAATCACTTGAAAACAACATGGTTAAACAATCTGAATCTTTTGATGCTTTACAATTTGAAAATATAAGATTGGAACATGAACTTAAGTTGGAAAAAGAAAAGATTCAAGGTTTAACCATTGGTGCTGAAAAGATTGATAAAATGCTCAATTTTGGAAAATTGTTCGGTGATAAAAGAGGTTTAGGATATGTAAATGAGTCTTCTACACCTTCATCATTTGAGACAAACTTTGTCAAAGATGTGTCAACTCAAGAAGCTCCAAAATTTGTTCATGGTCTCAACTTGGGTTTTGATTCCATGAATATTGTTTCTAAGGGAAAGCTGTCTCTTTCACAATCCAAATTTGTGCCTACCTGCCACCATTATGGTGTGAAAGGACACATTCGACCTAGGTGTCATATCCTTAGGATTGAGTCTCAAGTTTCCAAAGAAAGTATGTTTAAGACTCATGTGTCATCTTTTAAGGGGTATGCAACTGTAAAGTCTGTGGTTTGTACAAGAGATAAACATTCTTCACTTGCAAAATTTGGTTTCCTTCAACCAAAAAGGTTCATTCCTATATGCCATCATTGTGGCACATTAGGACACATTAGACCAAAGTGTTTTGATTTTAGGAATTTTGAGCAAAAGGCTTTTGTTCATTTCAAGAAAGTAAATGATGACTCACTTCAAACTCAAGTGAATGATCTTCTTTATAAAGTTGTCAAAATTCCTAAGGTTATCTCTTTGCCTCATAAAGTCTCAAAAGTGAAGCAAGTTTGGATCAAGAAGGAAGACCATGTTCTTCCTCATGTTGGTGACTAGTTTCTTTATTTTATGTATCTAGACCATTCTCTTATTTGTGTGTGCTTCATAGAGTCTAGATACATTGTCATGCATTTGCACCTTGTTCTTTTGTTTTATTATTTTTAAATGTGGTCATTGCATGCATATCTTTCAATCATCTCTCTCACAGTGCTTTGAATCTTGGGTGATCAACAAAATTTCATGTTCTTTTGAACTTATTCACATTTATCTTGTTGGTCTTGTCCAAACATTTTCCCTTGGTGGCAAGGAATACATCCTATCCATTGTAGATGACTTCTTTGGGTTTATGTTGGTCTCACTCTTGCTTGAAAAATCAGAAACCTTTCAAAGGTTTAAATCTGTCTACCAGTTTTTACAAAAAGTTAAGATGACTAGTCATCTGCCTCTTGTTAGAATTAGAACAGATCATGGTTCTGAGTTTGAGAATTCTCAGCTTCTGAAATTTTGTGAGGTGATAAGAATTAAGCATGAGTTCTTTGCACCTATTACACCTCAGCAAAATGGTGTTGTGGAGAAAAAAAAAAATAGAGTTCTTGTTGAGATGGCTAGGGTGATGCTCAATAGCAAAAATTTTGCTAAACAATCTTTGGGTTTACATCTCAAACAGGGAGTTTTTGAGGTATGGTGCCAAACAAACTCCCTATGTGCTTTGGAAAGGTAAGAAACCCAATGTGTCTTATTTTAGAGTCTTTGGTAGCACATGTTTTATCTTAAGAGATTGGGAACACCTTGCTAAGTTTGACTCTAAAAGTGACAAAGGAATTTTTCTTGGGTATTTCACTTCAAGCTGAGCCTATATAGCATACAATTATAGGACCAGAACCATCATGTCAATATTGATGACTTTGCTGCCTCCATTGAGACGGCATGAGATGAGGATGGTCTTTTATCTTCTATGCTTTAGGGAGAATCTCCAGGTCTGGATCTAGTGGTTGACCTGTCAACCTTTAGCAAATCGGTTGACCAGTCAACTCTTGACAATTCTGTTCCAGTTGACCTGTCAACTTGTCATAATCAACCTCAGAATCTCAGCTCATCTGTCCCTGTTGAAAACTTTCTATAGAAGCAAGATAGGAAGCCTTCTATACTTGACTGCAAGTAGACCTGACATTTCCTATAGTGTAGGAGTTTTGTGCTAGGTTCCAAAGTGATCCTAAAGAGTCTCATTTGTTTGCTGTCAAAAGAATCATAAAATATGTGAGTAGAACTTTTGAGTTTGGGTTGTAGTATACTTATGACACTTGTGTCAATCTTGTTGAGGATAGTGATGCCGATTGGGCAGGTTGTAGTAACGGTAGGAAAAGCACTTCCGGGAGGGTATTTTATGTAGGCAACAACCTTGTTGCTTGGCATAGCAAAAAATAGAAATCTATCTCTTTATTCATTGCTGAAGCAGAGTATGTTATAGCTGGGAGTTGCTGCACTCAACTCCTTTGGATGAGACAAATGTTGGAAGACTATGGTCTTGCTCAATCATGCTTTCTAATCTATTGTGACAACATGAGTGGTATAGATATTTCTAAAAATCCTGTTCAACACTCTAGGACTAAGCATATAGACATTAGGCACCATTTTATTAGAGATCTTGTGGAAGACAAAATTCTATCTTTGGAATTTGTTCCCTCTTTGAAATAGCTAGCAGATATACTCACCAAGGCCTTGGACTTTCAGAAACATGTCACACTTAGGTAGTCCATTGGCCTTTGCTCAATTGATTGATTAGCTTGTCTGTTCCTTATCTTCAGCACATTACAGAACTGTTGACTAGTCATCTTCGTTTTAGTTGACTAGTCAAATATAAATTTTTGTTTACTTGGTGTGCAAATGTCAAAAACATCTGTTTCTTCTGATCTCTGATGGTGTGAAGTTTGATTCATTTTATGCTTTGCCTGATTTGTGCATAATTCCCCCCTTCTAGTTTGGAGCCATTAGATGAAATTTTTTGGTGTTTTTACATCCTCTTGGTGAGACAAGTGTTGTGATCCATTGTGGACAATCATTGTTATAATCTCCTATCTTATCTCACTTTCTTAGGCAATTTGTTTATTAAAAAAAAACAAAAAAACAAAAAAAAAAACAGGGAAGTGTGACCAATGTAGTCACGACTCTAGGAAGGTATAAGGTGATATGATTGAAGAATCTAGAGCAAGAGCCGCAAAATTGGGCCACTCAAGCACTTAAGTCTGGGATGTGCAAATAACAAACATAATAAATAGCCAGATTGAGTGATGAAAATCAAATAGGTTGAGTCTATGCTTTGAGTTTGTCTTGAAGGTTCATTATATACTTGTCACTCCAAGAGTGATATTTCTTCATCTCTTGTGTTTTTCTTTTGGCTCTGAACCTCCTCTGTCCATCTTGCCTTATCTCTCTGAGCATGAAATCTAATCCATATTCTATCTATCAGAGTTAGTTGCAATTGTTTTGTTTGCACATGTGGTTATCTTCTCTCTCTCTTACTTATTGTGCTTGAAGACTTGGACTAGGCTATAGTAGCTAATACATCGTTGATCACTTGATATATTTGCTAGTTCATGTTTGTGTTTTTAAAACTAAAATCATGTTTTCTTCAGGGTCAATACTAAAATTGCTGCTTGTAATGATATTGCTTGAGTTCACTAGTCAACATATGCTCATGCTGATTATGGTTGACTAGTCATCTGCTTAACAGGGATCTTGTGACTTTTGGTGAAATTAATTTTCACTCTCTAAGAACCAAGACCATTGGTTATGACATAAAACACAAAGGTTCACTTGTCTTCTCCTTGTCTCATTTATACATTCTGTTTCAACACTGGTACTGGTCGTGTTTGGATGATGCCACTTTGGTCTATGACCCTATCTTAATAAGTTGTGTGTCCCACATTCAATGATTTAGCCTAATATAATCTTGAAATCCTTACGAGTATGTTGTGCTATATGAGTTTTGGATTGTTGGCTAATTTATTCTGTTGGGGGAGTTTCTTTGAGATGCATGTGTTTTGGCAACATTCTTGCTGGTTGTTTTTATCATTTTCATACATCAATGTTGCCTTCCTAAGCCTTATCTCCATTGATTTGCTCTCTTTTGTTCTTGGCTGTGTCTATGAGGTTGTTGGTCTTTTGATGCCACCTCAAATTTAGACATGCGTGACTAGTCCATTTCATAGTCCACTCTCTTCTCCTTGTGCTTTTTGGAAGCTATGTTGTGTTTTTTTGGACAACCTAGAGACTTATTTCTTGTATTCTTTCTCACATGTCCTCAATTTTGAGCAAAAAATTAAGGTTTATCTTGCATGGTGCTTTCTTCAAATTTGACATTGATTGATGCCTTAAATTTTGAAATCTTGGTGCTTTGTCTTGATTTTGCACTATGGTGTGTAAAGAAAAATTCATTGGTTGTCCCTTGTTTTGATAAATATGTTGCTTAAACTCCGTCTTTTTAGGGGAGTTTCTTTATGTGTAATGTGTACACATTGAAATTAAATTCAGCCACTTGATTTTAATTGCCTTAGGTATGATTCCTTGCAACTTGTGCTCCACTTCTTATTCTCTTTAGCTTGATGCACTTTTGTGTTTGTTGGCTATTTATGGAAAGTTTGCTGGATTAGTACATCAAAGGTTAATTCCTTTATGTTATATGATACTCAGGGGGAGTATTTTTGGACAGGTTAGGGATCTTTTTGCCTGGGTAGTTTGTGCAACTTGATAGGGGGAGTTTTCTTGTATTGTTTTTGAGCAAATGCTGTTTTGCTTTGTAATCAAACCGTGTCATGTGCATATTGTTCAAATATGATTATGTGACTTGTGTTTAATTCACTTGATTACTGTTTCTCTATATTTTCCTTTTTGCTCTTTCCTTATCAACAAGGGGGAGAACACTCTCAACCCTATATTGCATATTGCTTCAACTTTATATGATATAATATGCTTGTCTTGTGCCTGGGAGTTTGGTTGTTGTTTTGCAGGTACTTCATTTCATCATCTCCTTAGGTTTGGTTTTGGGTTGAGTGTTGTTAGAGAGTGTGTTGTCAAGGAAAGCCAAAAAGGGGGAGATTGTTAATGTATGCATTTTGGGTTTTTCTTTTGGCTTCCCTTGACAACTTTGTAATAGGATTTCTATTGTTATTTATCAAGCTCAAGCTTAGATTAAGAATAGCTTCTCTAGGTGTTCTTAACTAACAACTATCCTATGGAGATTCAAGCAATTTGACAAAGGTAAGTATGCATTGCATATCATGGTATTAAAACTATTTTTATAAAATGATGACTAGTCATCTGTTTCTCGTATGACTAGTCATCCTTACTCTGTAGGATTTCCAGCTGGATAACAAACCTTTTTGTCCTATTTTCCTTTCTCTCTCTGCTGCCATGTGGGTATTCTGACCTAAGGGAATTTTTATCTTTAAAGGCTATCAATTTCCTCTTTTGGAGCCGTCGCTTTTGGGTGGAAGATTTGGAAAGATTGCTTGCAAGCTTTCTCTTCTTCTTGCTCAAAAGAGAACCGTATATGATATTCATGAGTTTTTCCGAAATGAATTCTACCTCTTGAAAAACTGCATGTGTCTTTGAATCTCATCTAGCTGCATAAATCACTCTCATTTATATCTAGGTTTGATTCAAGACTAATTTCTTTAAGAGAATGGTTTCTTGAGGAAATTGGTCATTCTCCTTTGAATCCAAATTCTGGTTTCGTTTTTTGAGTTGGAGCTTGAAAGCTAGTGCCATGGGATGAACGAGCTGAGAAGGAGCTGCCATTGCCATGATGAACTCAGCTTCAAGCTTTGCTAAGTTGGAGAAGAAGATTGCACAAAGGAGGTATAGCTCATCTTCCTAAATAGACCTAGGAATTTCTTGAGCTTGCTAGTGTTCTTTGTAAGAATCTTTTTTGCTTAGTGGATTGCCTGGTCGGTTGATGACCCCTAGTTTTTCCCAATGGTGGGTTTCTGGGTGAACAGTTTCTGGTTTCCATCTCTGTAAATTTTCTGGGTTTGTGTTCTTAATAGTTGACTAGTCATCTGAATTTGTGCGGTTGACTAGTCATCTTTTTCTGCTGTTTGGTGTTTGCTTGATTATGTTGTCTTCACACACTTTCACCATAGTTGTTGCTAGCACAGGGGATGCCTAGATTGATGGGTCCTTCTGAGTGCCTAGGTTGTCACTACTAATTCTCTAGGCCTGCAGGTACATCTTGGTATCCTCTGTGTATGTTATTGTTTGATATAATTCATATCTAACAGTTGACTAGTCATAAGAGTATTTGGCCAAGGTCTAGAGTGTGTGAAGGTTGTTGTGTTCTTGATTGAATATCCTTTAAATTTACCCCTCGTCACCTAAGTACCAATTTCAGAGATGGCGGTAACAATGGAGAGGATAATAACAAAGGCCATTATCTTATCTATACAAAAAGATAACTTGGTTGCCACTCTTTTATATAAGCTGATATGTGTCAACGCCATGAGATATATTTCCAAAGGCTATGCCAACTATTGAACTTATAAACTCCTCCTCAAGCTAAGATAAAGCCTAGTCACCAAATTGTAAGCATAAGCTGTCCACATGCATGGTAATGCATCAACTAATTTAATGGAAAAAGCCACCTCCAGCTTCTTATATACGTATTTGATATAATAAAATACATATAATTATTAAAATGGTAAAACAACTATATATATAATCAATTTAAATATATAACTAAATAGGCAGCAATATATATATATATATATTTTTAAAAATACGGGTCTTCACAGTAGTCTACTAGCAAGAATGGTTTACTAGCAGGGTGAGGTCAATCTTGGCATGTCCCGCCACCTAGCAAGAATGGTGGCACCATCTCTAGCTACAATACTCTTGATCCAACACCTCATGCTAACGAGTCACCTCATGCTTCTTACCAAATATCTTTTAAGCCTTAACTCCTAAGGTTTCAATATAATTCATGATAAGATAGGTTTATTCAAATCTATCACTCACTTAAATATCTACCAAATATACTAAGATTCACCTCAACTTACACATTGCCATGCAAATAATATGGGTTCTTTTATATATATATATATATATATATATGAAAATTAATAGTGAAAATTGCGCATGCCCACGCGCACACACACACGCATATATATATATATATATACATATAAAATGAATATAACAATATATATATAATAATATCATATTTATAATAATAATAATAATAATAATAATGCATGAATGCTCTTCAATTCTATCCAACCCGTTAATCTATACAATAGAGCAAGCAAACCTGCATATCCATACCATGCATTTTACCACTGTGATTCCGAATGCCCCATTACATAACTAACACTCATCTCAGTTATCCCATAATTCCCCTTTTGCTAGTCATCTTGTCTACACCATTGATCTCCAAGCCCAAATCACCCAGTCAACGATTATACCACTGATTTCTTAGTCTATTGTGCACACGGACTTGCCTGGACTTGTCCCTACATTAATCAAACTCAACTACACAAAAGACTATATCCATTACCCTCTTTTCCATTATTATCTTCTCTACCTAATAACTCCAACCAATTTCCATGACATGATATAATTATGCCTTTCACATATCCCATGTATCTCACAAAATGTAACCATTTAAAGCATCACCATTATATATACAATTATGCCAACATTGTTCAAATAGTTCACAATACGTAAATATCCTATATCAAGAACATTATATAATATCACTCATAATATAGAGCTCACAAAATTTAATTAGATCAATCCCCGTAAAGGCCCCCAAGAAACCCCTACCTCAAATCCAAAGCTATTGTATAACTCCCAGTTGTAAGTTCAAATACTTTGAGCTTCTTCAAAATCTCACCCCACTTAGTTCTCTTATTTTCTTTTGTCTACGATTTCTTTAGGAAACTACTATAAATTGAAGAACTTATGATCCAATAACTATTAGGTAGGACTATTTATAGTAAATTAGAGTCGGTAAAGAAAATATGGATGAAGCTTAACATTGTGCCACATAACTAACCTAGGGATTTCTAGACTACATCCTAGGAACTGTGAACTAGTACTAGTACAAAATAGTAGTAGAGAGAAAAAGAAAGAGAGAGTGGTAATAATATTCTGGGAGGAGTTAGAAGTCGGAGCTTGTGTGTTTTTAACTTCGAGCTAGCTTTGGAAATGAGGTAGGGGTTTCTTGGGGGTCTTTACAGAAGAGAGATCTAAATAAATTTCGTGAGCTCTATATTTGTGTGCTATTATAATAGGTGTTGTTGATATTGTATAATGTTCTTGATATCGGATGTTTACATATTGTAAACTATTATGTGTGATATTGTATAATGTTCTTGATATGAGATATTTACGTATTGTGAACTATTTGAATAATGTTGGCATAATTATATCATGTCATGGTAATTGGTTGGAGTTGTTGGATTGAGAAAATAATGAGGGAAAATAGGGTAATGGATAAGGATCTTTTGTGTAGTTGAGTCTGACCATTGTAGGGACCAAGTCCAGGCGAGCCCGTGTGCATAGTAGACTAGGAAATCGGCGGTATATATGTCAATGGTTTAGACAAGATGACTAGCAAAAGGGGAATTATGGGATAACTGAGATGAGTGTTAGTTTATGTAATGGGACATTCGGAATCACAGTGGTAAAATGCATGGTATGGGACATGCAGGTTTGCTTGCCCTATTATATAGATTAATGGATTGGGTAGAATTGAAGAGCATTCATGCATTATTATTATTATTATTAATGTGATATTTGGCTGTGTGATTGCATGTCACTTAATTTAGTTATATCAATCTACTGTAGTAAGGTCTCATGTCCCTATTGAGCTGTGGTTGCTCACCCTTCACCCTGTTTAATTTTTTAGATGAATTAATAGGCAAGAAAAGGACTAAACCAGTTGATTCTGAATTTGATGAGAGTGATAGAGTTTTGTTTATTTATTGTAAACTTGTAAGATTTTGAGAGCTATTTTTTTATAAATATTGAAGATCACCTAGGGCATAATCCAATTTTCACATATCGTCACCTGAGTGGTTGTCAAGATTCCTTGCTCCCACAAAAATTTAGTTGGTCTATTAATTTGATTTAAAATGAGAAATATCTCCATAAGTCAAGAATTCGGATTGCATGTAATATTATTGTTGAAACTGGCTATGCTTTTAATGCACAGTCACAATGAACTAATATTGGTGTTTTTTGGTATTTGCAGATTAATGATCAGCTTCTCAAAAACTCAAAGACGTTCATCATTTCCAGAAATTAAAACTAGTATTCAAATATTCATGGTTTGTAAGGGAGTTGTAGATCCTATGTTTGATGGATAAACATGATGTACACATAGTTATTTTGTGAAATAAAATGTGTAATTATTTATTGTCAAGTATTGAATTTTTTTTGCCGCAATGATTGTATGAAAACAAATGTGATCCTAAAACTACAAACAAAAACAAAGACTGAAAACTGCAATTGGTGATGAATTTTTAGTGACCAAGAGAGATAGCTCACGAATCAGTGCACGACCATATTTTAGTGACCAATTTACAAGTGTTAGTGACCCAATTATATGCAAATAATAATCATAAATGGCACCGTTTTTAGTGACCACGCAAAGGTGGTCTCTAATAGCTTGTGTTTTAATGACCAGATTTTCAGCGTGGTCACTAAGTGGAATTTGTGACGAGCTTCTACCAAGTGACCACAAATATTTGGACACTAATTGCATTTATTGATTTAAACTTGCCTATGGCTTTATAAAAAAAGTGTAGTTTAGGTGCTATGAAGGGTTGTAAAGATAGGGGCCGGGCGGGCAGTGAAGGCTCGTTTAGTAGACAGCACGGCTTTGACGAGCAGCAAGCACCTACTCCTAACAAAATGAAAAGCAGCAAGCGGAGCGGAGCTTGAAGAAGCGAGCCCCTTTCAGAGAAAGCCATTGCGCGCTAGCCCCCTGTATGGGGCTCCAAACCGGATTTGAAAAAAGCCTTCCCCTATTAGCCGGAGTACAAGTGTACTCCTTGATCTTTAGTAAAGACGGGTTAAAGAGGTACTCCCCCCTCCATGCAAGAGATAAGAGCCCCACCTAGCGCCGAAGCAACGAAACTGGCTCCGCAACTTATCCATACTTCGGGCATTAAGGAGCTTACACCTTTAATAAAAAGAGCCCGCCCTATAAAACAGAATGAAAAGCCCGGGTAGAAGCACAAACAAAGGGAGAGAGGAAAAGTAGAAAGGGGGGAAGAAGTCTAGCGCTAGTTCTTACGGAAACTTCTTTTTCTAACTTTCATTTTTGAGTGGTTTCTTTGTTCTCTTATTTTGATTGAAAGAAAGACAAAGAAGGAACGCTAGCTATATGCTTAACACATGCAAGTAGAATACGGCCGTGCTGGTACTTTTTTGTGACCAATTGGCTGGCCACAAATATCTGTCTTTCTTATAGTGGTAGTTGGCCAAGAGAGGAATTGGAGAAGAAAAAACAATAGGAGAGAGAGAGTGTGTGGGAAGTGAGAACTGGAAAAAGAACACAGAAGAGTGAAGAGGAGAAAAGGGGTGGACTAATATTCGTGGGAGTAAGAAATAGGGAGCTTCTGTTATAAAATAACTGAAATATGCTAGAAGAATATTGTGCTGCACGTAAAGTAGATGAGACACAATATTTAATGAGGTTCGGCCATGCCTACGTCCTCAGAGAGCAGCAGCAGTAACTTTTCCACTATGTAAAATAATAGGGCTATAACTTTAGTATTTACAATATATGCGGCTCACTGATATATCTCTCTTGGAGAATTTCTCAATGCTCTCTTTTTCTCTCCACTCTCTCACCCTCTTTCTTCCTTCTCTTCTTTCTCTCTTAGCTCTAACTCTTCCTTCTCTGATGGTGGCGTCTATTTATAGGCCAAAATATTGGTTGTTCACTCATAACCATTTGGCTTCCCTCAAGTGTTTGGCAAACAAGCATCATTAATATTATTCAATCAATTAGGTAGTGGGTTCTACCATTTTGGGTCCATTATTAATTTTACAACACTCCCCCTTGGAGACCACAAATGATATGTCAGTTGCCTCATTAAAATCTTGCTTTGAAGAAAACCTAGTGAGGTAGAAAACTAATGGAAGGAAGAAGAGTACAGCAATCAGTATAGCATACTTCTAGATGCTCCTCCTGATGAATATCTCCCCAAGATATCTTCATGACTCTCTTTCCAGAGGGAAGATCTTTACGACCGAGTGAGGGATGTAGCCATCAACAATTCTTGTAGTTGAGTAGGTAAATATATTTCTAGTGAGCTATCTCTATGTAAATCATAAAAATTTCTAGAGTCCGCATATCCAACAAAACCTAGGCTATTTGTAAGTTCACTTGAAAAGAATATGCCCTTATATGGTGTTATGTGGAGATAGTATCAAATATGCCTCACATCATCCCAAAGTGGTGGTGATGGAGTTGAGCTATATCTGAAAAATATAATATCCTGTCCAGTATACTTCTGAAAAATTATTTAAGTGCCAAACGGTTAACCCACATAAAAATGCTTCAATACTTTCTTAGTATAAGCAAAAATCTCGTTGGCATAACGCTCGATCTTCAAGCAAAGACAAATATTTCTTGAACTCTTCCAGAGTTTTAATGTGTTGCAACCATATCATAATTAATGTACTCACTGAGGCATTTTATATGTATTAGTATTGAGTGCAAATTTTGTGCTTCAGGCACATGTCATTCAGGGACATGCTTCATGCAATTGCAATCCTTTCAAGGATTTTGTTTAAGCGATTTAAACCTTATGACACATTATATAGCTTCAATCTTGCTATTTATACATCTTTAGGGAATCACTTCTGGTGATATGCTCCGTGCATTTAATGACCCTTAAAAATAACATATTGGTCTCCATAAATGTGCAATAAGGGGGCACAATTGAATCTGTAAATATGGAATCCAACATTCCTTGTTTCTACCAGAAACATTGTGTCATACAAAATGGCTATATTCCCTTTTATTCCAAACACCCAAGTATAACTTTCAATATTAACATCTTTTGGGGTTCGTACTATGAGTTTGTTCTTTCACGTTCATTCTCATATGTAATGGAATTGCCTCTTTCCATTTTGGCCAATGATATTGTCAACATTTAATAATAGAACGTGATTCCAATCAACACAACCCAATGATGATTTGAGTAGCTACTCTAAAATCAAAAATTGTCATTCATCAATTCAAGATCCCATCATTCTCATGTGCATGCGCATGCATCAATTATAAGCATTTCTTTGCTTTTGGGTACCCAAGCCATTTCAGGGGGCTTTTATTGTCTCTTTCCAGACAGACATCTCTTATAAGATGAATTATATGAGAATGTGGATCATAACCTCCAATGAAGCGTTATTTTACAGTGGGGCGTGGATAATCTCCATGTAGGGAGTTGGAACATTTAGAACCCATATATCTGTCATGCTACAGGCATGCCACAGATTAATACATACATGTCAATTTAATTGTCCTTCTGGGACTTTAAACCATATAATTTGCTACACATTAGGCATGCACTGTATTAATGTTGACATGTTAGAGGATTGTCCTTCTGGGACTTCAATCCATATCATTTGCTACGCAACAGGCGTGCATCATATTGATCACTGCTATACCCATGTTCTATTTTTATGGGACTTTAATCTATGCAGTATATCATTAATGTATTCAACTTACAATCTGTGAAATTTGGATTAATAATTCATGAATACATATCAGAATGATAGAAGCCATTCTTCTGGAATGGTCATAATACAAGTCGTTCTTCTGGAACGATGTATAATGCAAGTCATTCTTTTGGAATGGTCCTTTGCATGGCGTTCTTCTGGAACGGCCTTATCTCCTCATTTGGTTACCTTCAAGGATGTTGTACAAAAATAAGAGTACAAGTATGAAATAACATAAGCATCGGTTACATCCTTACGTGGGAGAGACTTTGCTCAAATACCTTCCAAGCTTGTATCGGCTCAGCAAATACAACGTAATGCTTGATGATCTAGATATATCCTGTAAGAGCAAAAATCACAATTCTTCTCTCTGTCAAAAAATAACCCTCAGTGTTAGAATCACTACATGGATTCTTTCTTTAGATGTTCGTTCTAAAGAAATAAAATCCCTTATGAACATAGAGTTATAAAAAGAAAGAAAAGATACAAAAATTGTGATATTGATTGCAAGGTAAGGTAAACAATCAGGGAAGGAAGCTGGTGGGAGCAGACAACAAACTCTCATTTCTCCTAGTCTAGAAGAACTTCAAGAGATTAGAGCATGTGATCATCTTTACAGTTCCTGATGCAGCGGAAACGTGATTAGGGATAGTCTCGCTTCCTGAATGGATGATCAGAGATAGTCTTGCTTCTCAAGCACATCGGGTGCTCACTGATAAGAAAAACATGTGGATTTTGCATAACTAGATATGGAGAAAACTAGATGTATTCTGCAAAGAAAATTTCGTTAGTAACACATTTATACATAAATGAGGGGAATAGGTAGATCCAATGAATTTCAAATTAACCACAGAAATTCGCGAGGTTCTCGAGGTGCTTTTCAAAAAGTAGCTCCGTGAAATCCGCAAAGCAAGATCGGCTTTGACGAAGATAATACTTGAAGACGCCGAAAGTGCAGATAGACATTAATGAAGGCCGCGTGAAGTTTTGGAATCTGGGAAAGAAAAAGAGAATATGGGGATCTGAGATAATATTGGGATTATGAAAACGGTGCCACATTTTCGTCTATAGATATTGCCTCTGCAAGACCTGATTGGAGTAACTGTGTTTCAACTCAACTTCCTTTCATTTTCTGAAAATTCAGCTTCTCTTAAAACTTCCCTTGGAACCTTCCTAAAAATGACTTCCTCTTCTTCTCGCCCAAACCATCTTGATTTAAATGTTGCTCCCAACAAAACTCGTGACGCCAAAATCTGGCATTCATCATTTGTATCCCAAAATCGTCATCTCACGATTAATAATTTTGTGATGATGAATGATGCGACTGCTGTCATAGTAGCTAGGAATTTCCTTATTCCAATGGATGAAATGTTGTTATCAATGAGGTTTGATGAATAGGCTATTGATGACCAATGGCTTTTAGCATTCAGAGTACTGCTTCTGTTTCTAACATGGCTGATCGTTTGAGTGCCAGAGCAAACGAGATTCAGGAGCTGACAACTGAAATTCGTCTCTTCAGAGAATGCTTCATGAGTCTCAACAGGAGGTTGAGAAACTTAAAGAAGAGAATAATACCTTGTTGAATCTGGTGAGTTCGTACTCCGTTGATATGTTGAGAAGGCTAGACATGCTGCATACTATAACAAAATATGTGGGGAGCCTTAATTCATCCTTTAAGGTTTATCTTGATATTATCCATTTCAAGATGTATTCTTAATAATCGGAATTCACAAAATATATTTTTTTCTTGAGGTGTCGATTGTAACAAAATTAAACTTTATTAAATTTATCATTTTCTTATGCCAAAGAAATATGTGGTGTACCACAATTTGCAATAATACCTCAAGGGTTGTCCATTTAACTGTTGGAACTTTCAGGTTCTCAATATTGTCAGATTTTGAACTTCGGGCCAAAATCACATGTTCTCATAGTATGGACATTTTTATAATTTCTTGTACATATTTCGAAACTTCAAGCCCTTACATAATTGTCCATATTTTGAGGAACTTCTGACATCTCATTGAATTGCTCATCCATGAGTTTAAGGAACAGCATGTTCCCTTTATACATAGTGACCGTTACTCAAAATGGTTAATATTTATGCATATGTCACTATTCATGTATAGAGTACTATTTATCAAGTCATGAAATTTGTGTCTATTCATGCGTAGAGTATATTTGCCAGTATAGTTACTATTCATGTGTACGGCACTATTAACCAATACGGTAATGTTACATCATCAAGGAATTACAGGTCCTTATTTACATGTCAAGGATCTTCAAGTCTGAACACTTATTTACAAATACAGTACTAGGGAAACTGCCAGCTCTCATATTAATATCATCATCAAGGATCTTCAAGTCCTGATGTAGTTGTACGATGAGGATCAAGGAACTTCTGGCCTTGATCTGTATACTGTAAAAACTCATCATACTGCACAATAAATCCATAAAATAAATTGCTTGTAAATAAATTGCTGGTAAATAAATTACTGGTATGTACGATAAACCCGCACAATACTTTAAATGTAACAACCCAATCCTTAATTAATTCTTAATTATTATTTTATTCAAGAAAAGGACTAGAATACCCTCAGAATATTTTATTGGGTTATATTTGTATATGCTTATTTGACAAGTGGAAGTTTTGGGGAAATGTTCATTTTATAGGGAAGACTCTGCTACATTTTCGATAGAAGTCGAGCTTGAAATTCTTTGGATTTGGTTTAGAAGGGCATTTTGGTCATTTGTGCCCATCACCTGCCAGATGTCGGACATGCACAGGGTTCAGCTCAGATTCCAAAGTGAAATTTAGGTCGAGTCCTGTCAACTTGGTATCAGAGCATTAGGTTATATTCTTGTAGACTCAGCACCACGTGTGCATCCTTGTTTTATTGAATTTTTTGGTGTTTGTTTAGGTTCTTTTGCCTTGTTGGTGGCTGAGTACAAAGGTATCAGGAAGGGTTGAAAAATTTGTTGAGGTTTTATCACAAGGGAAATGTTCGAGTCGGTAAAGCCGACAAAGAGAGTTGACTAATCGAGATGGTAAAGTTAGTGAGTGGACTTTTTGTTTTATAAATGATTTATGCAATTCAATTCCATTATTTGATTGTGAATATGTTTTATTCAAAGATTAGTGCTTCCATGATTTGCTATGTGCTTTTAAATATTTTGATTTATATGCTGCAGAGTGGGATATCCTCTAAAGATATAGGAAAAAGAAGTTCTAGCTTAATATCATATAAATGGCAACAGAGTTCTAGATTTAATAGAAATTCAGTTATTCATCAAATCTTTTAGAATTTCATATTTTCTTAAGCCACCTTAGGTACCCAAATATGAATATGTTGCCTCCGGATTTTATTCGTTGACTTCAGTTTAGTCAGCAAGCTTGACAGTTGCCCCACGAGTTCTAGTGGTACTCGGACTTGTGCGGAGCGAGGGATGCGGATCAGGCTAACTAATGTCCCCTGAATCCTGCAAGGGTTGCGGCTTGGGTTGACCTTGTGTCACCGAGACCTGCGAGGGCGTGTCACCAATGGTGATGCGAGGGAATTGATGGAAAATCAAAGAATTGTTGGAAATATAATGGGTACACCTAGGTGGTAGATTAAAGTTGATTTCATTGCTTCCAAGGAAACTTAATGTTTGATTATGAGCGTGATGGGCTTTATAGATATAGATATGAATGCATGTGGTTTAGGTTGAGCCAATAGGAGGTCACATTGATTATGGGCCCCTGGAATAGGGAACTTGTAGTTTGAGGTGATTAAGGTAAGCAAATCACAAATGAAAGCGTTTAGCTTTCAGAGAAAGATTAAGCTTTGTATTACCCATCAAAGGATGAGGTAGACTTCTCAGTTTCTGTTTGCTTAATCAAAGCTTTTGATTTGGTTGTTAACATGATTGTGACTTCTCTTGACTCTTGAGAGAGACCTTGATGCTAATGTATTCAAAAGCTTTAAGCAATGTGAAATATTTAGAAGCAAAATGATATATACAGTATCGCACGAGGTAGATGTTCTCAGCATGAGCCAACACCCTTTCCTAATTAGATTACGCTTTGATTGCATAATCTAAAATTTTCCTCCTGCCGAATAGTTGCTTGGCCCTTTGTTTATGAACGCAATAGGTTCCAAAGTTGGTTTCCTCAGAAGTTGAACAAGGGACTAGAGTCCTTATTAGTGAACAAATGTCGGGAGAAGTACTAGAGTCCCGGCATTTAAGGACGTATTTTGGTGATATTCATATAGGGGATGATGTTGGCAAAGCTTAGAATGACATATTACTGGTAGAAGCATGATGTGGATATTTGCTCGAGGATATTGAGATGCGATTGGTGAGTGAAGTTCTAGAGGAGCATACTTGGGAACCCGAGTAACAGATGTGGGCCCGGTACCCTCCCCTTTTCGAGTGACGGGTATGTAAATTTTGAGGATGAAATTTTTATAAGGGGGTAGTTTGTAACAACCCGATCCTTAATTAATTCTTAATTATTATTTTATTCAAGAAAAGGACTAGAATACCCCTGAAATATTTTATTGGTTATATTTGAATATGCTTGTTTGACAGGTGGAAGTTTTGGGGAAATGTTCATTTTATAAGGAGGACTTTGCCGAATTTTCGGTAGAAGTCAAGCTTGAAATTCTTTGAATTTGGTTTAGAAGGGCATTTTGGTCATTTGTGCCTAGCACCCGCCAGGTGTCAAACACGTACAGTGTTCACCTCGAATTCCAAAGTGGAATTTGGGTCGGGTCCTGTCATTAAATAAATGTAAATGTGCGGTAAAATAAATTCATAAATTAAATTGCTGGTAAATAAATTACTGGTATGGACGATAAACCCGCACCATATTTTAAATAAATGTAAATGTGCGGTAAAATAAATTCATAAATTAAATTGCTTGTAAATAAATTGCTGGTATGGACGATAATCCCATACCATACTTTAAATAAATGTAAATGTGCGGTAAAGTAAATTCATAAATTAAATTACCTCATGTATGGACGTTAATTCCGTACCGTACTTTAAATAATAAAGTAAATGTGCGATAAAGTAAATGTGCTTGTATGGACACTAATTCTACTCCATACTTTTAAATAAAAATAAAGGCAGTCGTGTGGACGATAAACCCGCATCACACTTTCAAATAAATACTGCTATATTGGTAATAAACCTACACCATACAGTAAATAAAATAAATATGGGGATAAAACTACCACCTAATGTGTGTGTATATATATATATATAGGTATATTATATTACCATATATTATCATACGTAATATAGTATATTACTATAACCCACAAAACTTGATGTGGGCCTAATAAAATAAAACGTAAGCCATGATATCATACCATAATATTATATACCAAAGATGTTTGTGTAAGATATCACACTTGCTGACAGGACCCGACCCAAATTTCAGTTTGAAATCTGAGCCTGACCTTGTGCGTGTCCGACACCTGGCGGGTGTCAGGCACAAATGACCTAATTGCCCGTCTTTTCAAAACTTAACTTCATTTTAGGTTTGACTCCTACCGAAAATTCGACAGAGTCTCCTCTGTAATTTGTTCTTTCCCCAAAATTTATACTTGTCAACAAGCACTTAAATATAAACGCAAACTGCCAGTATACGTATATAAATACGTTCCAATAGTTAAATACGTCCTAAGGCAATATCAGAGTAACTATACAGATCAATTTACAAGGAAGGTAACAACTTGTGAACCAAGAACCCTACATCAAACTGAGGTAGTGCAGGAAGCAGAAACTGCCCTGTTGTGGCTCACAGATGCACATCTACTGCCTGGGAGAGCAAAACATTGAAAATGTGAGTGGACCAAAAATAAAGTTTAGAAAATACATAAGAACATACTAACCCCACTCTAAAAACAGTTATGCAAAACTAAATTATCCTCTTCATTATATTCGTATTGAAATTAATGCATTCATATATTTATATACATACATGCCAATCATATTCATGGTCAATAAAAATCTCATAAAATCATTGAAATCAATTTAAAACTATCACCTAAGTGTACGCCTTTATTTCCGTCAATTCCTGATATCCGTCAATTCCTTATATGCCGTCAATTCCTTGTGTCACAAACCTCGTAGGTCTCGATAATACAACCCCGAAACTCGTGGGGCAACTGTCAAGCGCGCTAACTATACTGAAGGCAACAATTTTATTCCGAAGGCAACATTTATTCCGTGGCAACTTTTATTCCGAAGGCAACATCTTTATATTTGGGTACGTAAGGTGGCTTAAGAAAATATAAAATTTCTAAAAGATCGGATGAATAACTGAATTTATGTTAAATCTAGAACTTTGTTGCCATTTATCTGATATTTAGCTAAAATTTCCTTTTCCTATATCCTTAAAGGATATCCCACTCGGCCGCATATAAATTAAAATATTTAAAAGCACATATCAAATATTGGAAACATTAATCTTTGAATAAAACTTATTCAAGATCAAGTAATGGAGTTGAGTTGTATAAATCACTTATAAAACAAAAAGTCCACTCACTCCTGGTCCGAGTTAGCTGGACCTCTTAAAGGGCTCTCTTGCGAGTCTGCCTGGCCCTGGGTGCCTGATTAAACTATCATGAATATTTAATTAATAAAACTGCTCTATATAAATATTTAATTAAAACCTTGACCCCTGGCTCCTAGAAGTGCGTGCACTAACTTTAAAGTCATTCCTATGCCACTTAAGCATTTCAGATGGTTAGAGCAGTCTGAAAAGACCCGAGACTATCTAAGCGATAAACTTCCATATTGGTCAATCCAAGACCCCGTGGGGTCCATGACTTCCAATTACCAATCTGAGAGTTCTCATAAGTTCCTCACATTTTAATAACCATGTCCTACAAGTCTGGTCCGAATCGGACGGTCGGATAGTTCACGATCATACGATCGAACGATTATTGTTTAACTTAATCTTTGAAATATTAAATCGGAGTATCTGGGACTCCGATTCTCGATCCGCGAATTTCTACATGATGCTAAAGATACAAGGTACGACATACGTAAATTTGGGTTTGATCCAACGGTCCGAACCTATTGAACCTGGAAATTGCACAATATGCAAAATCCGTTCGAGGCTCAAACGGTATCCAATTGGGAATCCGAGCATACCATCATGCTCAGGACGACGTGGGGAACATTGTAGGATAAAAACCCAACATAGACACTCTGGAGACGAGCCGCCACCGCCTACGGGTGAATTGAGTAATTTTTCGGTGATCGAAAAACTCCAAACCGCCGGCCAATAATCATACCTACGAATTAAACACATCAAGGGGAGTAACTTTATACCCTGGCTCGATGATCAATTCCACCTCTAAAGCCCTCTAACGAAGCTTTCTGTCTCTTGAAAACCTAGAAAATTTTAGTTTCAAAATCAAAGAAATTGGAATGGATTCACGTTGTGTTTTCGAGGGATAACATAAAGAGAAAGTAGGAGAGTATTTTGGGTGTAATTAACTGAGCTGTGGCAAACGGAATTGGCTGGAAAAGACCACTAAATTTCTGGGTTCGAAGCTGCCTGTTCTTGGGCTCGTTTTTGGCTCTGTTTTCGATCGATTTTCTGGTTGACTTGCTTGGAATCAAGGCTGGATATGGTTATATACGAAAATAGGAGAGAGAGATGAAGAGTTTGCAAGTTGTGGCACCCGATTTGGTGGTTGGACGGAGGAGAAAAGCGAGTTTCAAAATGGCTGTTCGTGAGGCTCGCGTAGGAGAAGAAAAATCTGGGTTTTAAAAATTCTGAACTTCGAAACATTTACGATTTTGCCACTGAACTTCTTTTGATCATAACTTCTTCGTTACAACTCCGATTTGAGTCCACTACTTGTCTACAGACTCATCTCTACGTGCTCTACGCAACGGTGAAATTGAAATTCTCAGATTCCTTCCCGATCAAAAAGTTAACTTTTCTCCAATAAACTATTCAAGGGGCAAAATTGTCTTTCCATCTAATAAACTAATAATTAAATATTATTAAAGGATCGGGTTATTACACTTGCCCTCCAAATCAAATGCTTTCCATATAGATAATATATATAAATCATACTATTATATGTTAGTGGAAGTTTGAAATCAGGTTGGACTCATTTCAACAGCTTTTCTTCATTCCATTAACACAATGGTTAGTAGTATAAATAATAGTGCAGTGCAGAAAATTATACTTAAGAGCTTCTCGTGCTGATAACGTGTTATAAAATAGCTGGAATATGCAAGAAGAATATTGAGCTGCATGTAAAGTAGATGAGACACAATATTTAATAAGATTTGACCATGCCTACATCCTCGGAGAGCAGCAACAGTAACTTTTCCACTACGTAAAATAATAGGACTACTATTTTAGTGTTTACAATATATGTGGCTCAGTGATATATCTCTCTTGGAGAATTTCTCTCTGCTGTCTTTTTCTCTCCACTCACTCACCCTCTTTTCTTCCTTCTCTTCTTTCTCTCTTAGATCTAACTCTTCCTTCTCTGATGGTGATGTCAATTTATAGGCCAAAATATTGGTTGTTCACTTATAAGGATTTGGCTTCCCTCAAGTGTTTGGCAAATAAGCATCATTAATATTCTTCAATCAATTAGGTAGTGGGTTCTATCATTTTGGGCTCCATTATTAACTTTACAACAGCTTCTATAATGAGGGGTTATATTAAGGGATTATAATGAGGGGATTTAATCCAGTAGTCTAATAATAATTTTGCACTTGATGGAATGATTATTAAAGACCCCATCACAATAACGCCTCATTCTAGCCTCCTTTGATAAGAAATATCTCATAAAATTTGCATCAAAGCAGTGTTTTATCAAATCTTACACCTGATTGAAGTTCAGGATCTAGTCTCTACATAGTTCCACCCTTGGATATTTCTTAGAATGAGCAAGAATTATTTGCAGAGAAAACATTCTTTTATTGGTTGGTACTAGAAATGACTTTCAAGATATCAATATGGAAAAATATATGTGATTTATATACATTTGAAGATATCAATCATTAATCTAATGAAAAAGCATCTGATGGCTACAATTTGTGGCTTATCCATTTTCCTTGATTGGGGTTTCTATTCAAGCAAAGCAGGTAAGGCAACATGCCTACATCTTTTCCTTTAGTAGTGCATGTCAATTAATTGACCAAATTGGTTGACTGGGATTTAACTTTTTAATTTTCTTTTTTCCTTTTTTGTTCAGATTTTTTATTTCTCTTTTTCCAAGGGTATATCTGCTCCACTGTAACTGGTTCACCGTCGCTAGATTATTTGAACACACTTAATAAAAACCTTTAACTCTGCTCACCGTGGTCGCTCATCGTCAGACCACGACTCTTCATTGGCGTGAAAAGAAATAGTACTTGTTGCATGTAGACAAGAAGAAATAATACTCACTCAGCATTAATATACTTATGACATGTAGAAGAAGAAGAAGAAGAAAATACAGAAAAATAAAATAAATAAGATTCAGATTCAGAGAAAGGAATGCAAAAAAAAGTTCGAGTGTAGGAGCACTGGTGGCCATACGGCCAAACCCTTCCGATGGGTAATAGTATGGGAAACTCCAAGCCTCTCCTTTCTTTCTCGCTTTTTTTGTTCTTCCTTCTCGTGCCTTCTTTTTCACTCAGCCAGCTTGCTTCATCTTATTTAGTTTTGCTTACCCACCTTTAATTTATATAAAAGGAGTAAAAGAAGAAGAACAAGAACAAGAACAAGAAGAAATAAGATGGTCGACGACTTTTTGTAGTTCCCAAAACGATTGCATCTGTTTGAAAAAATAAAATTGTCATCAGTGTTGAAGTTTGCACCCGAAGCTCCATTCCCGAAGTTCAATATTCCAGACTCTGTGCTGTCATGTCCGATGACTACATTCCCAGAAGTGTTGAAGGTCTGGTTGCTTTCATCTTTATTTCGAGAGCCACGACGGCGGGTTCTTGCCCTCCGCTCCTTGAGCAGTTGTTCTGCTTGATCTCGATTCCAATCTTATATATATGTTAAGAAAAAAATGGAAAGGATCTTCAAATAAGTGGACTTTGTTGGGAAAGATTGCGAAAAATCAAAGGCTCTCCCAGGATCTGACTTCTCCCAGCCTTGTGTAAATAAAATGGACAAAATTAACACTCTATCTTCCACTAAGAAAAATAATGGGAATACAAAAATAATCTCACCAAACACCGTAGCTAAACTCTCTCTTGGTTTTTTTCTCAAGAGGATTTTCTCTCTCACACAAGTGAGGTTTTCTTATCTCTCAAAACTCTCTATGTTTTGGTTTTCTGAAGAATGATTTAAACTGAAGGAAGGCAGCTGCTTTTATAGCCAACGTTCCTGACAAATTGATGGCCTTGCATGCGAGAGAATTTTTCTCATTTTCTCTTCCGTTCGTTTTCTTCAAATTTTCCCGTCCTTTCTTTTATTTTATTTTAATATTTATTTTCCTTCTTTTTCTCTCCTCCACTAACGAGGGAAACCCATCAGACTTTGGGCAAATGCTCCAAAATCAGTTAAAAGTGTTAGAGTTTTAGGATCTGAGTATTAGATTTTGTGAGAAGAGAGAAGAGAATTTAAGAAAACTTGAAAGGATTCCAAAACTGCTCTACTATACGTGTAGCAGAGAGAACATTCTCATTAGCTATATTTTCAGTACAACAACACACACTTGGTGTGAGGAGAAAAATGACCGTTATGCACAGTACCAGCTGGATGCATTCCATCAAAGCAATCTCAGCCATTCACTATCTAACCAATCAAGCTATGACACCTGGACTAAGTATAAAGAAATACAAATAAGCAGAAAACAAAACTCTTAATTCTGAAATCAGCTTAAGCACTTATAATTCAATACTCCCCTTTAAGTCTTGAGGTGATTTCACTCCAAGCATGCCTCTGAGATAATTGAATCTGTCTTTGGCCAGAGGTTTGGTAAAGATGTCAGCCAATTGTTCATTTGTAGGACAATATTCCAGATTGATTACTCCTTCTTGCAATGCATCCTTGATGAAGTGATACCTCCTGTCAATATGCTTTGTCTTCTGGTAGAATACAGGATTTTTAGTGATTGCAATTGCTGAGATATTATCACAATGCAATAGAGTAGCTTCAGTTTGAAGCTCTCCAAAGTCCTCTAGCACAAAACGGAGCCAAATAGCTTGAGTAGTAGCCTCAGCTGCACTGATGTACTCAGCTTCAGCAGTAGACAGTGCAACACAGTTCTGTTTCACTGAGGCCCAAGAAAATACTCCACTTCCAAAACTAAAAGCGTAACCTGATGTGCTCTTGCAATCACCAACTGATCCTCCCCAATCACTGTCACAGTAACCAAATAGAATTGATCTTTTGCCTTTCACATATTCAAGACCATAGTCCAGAGTTCCTTTGATGTATCTCAAAACTCTTTTAGCTGTTCCATAGTGTCTATTTGTAGGACAGTGCATGAATCTAGCTAGCAAACTTGAGGCATACATAATGTCTGGTCTTGTAGCAGTTAAGTACAGCAAGCTACCAACAATGCTTCTGTATTGTTCTTCATTTGCAGCTCCACTTCCATCATCCTTAGCTAGTTTCTTAGTGGCAACAAGGGATGTTGTCACAGGTTTGCACTCAGTCAGACCAAACTTGCTCAACAAGGTGCTAGCATATTTCTTTTGATGTAGAAATATACTAGACTCAGTCTGAATAACTCCCATGCCAAGAAAGTGATGAAGTAAGCCCAAATCAGTCATCTCATACTTAGCCATCATGTCTTCTTTGAATTCAGCCAACAATGCTTGACTGCTCCCTGTATACACAATATCGTCTACATAGATAGACACAATTAGAATCTCCTTATCTCCCCTTACTTTGGTATACAAGGTTGCTTTACTTAAGCTTTTCACAAAACCACATTGAGTGAAGTAGTTGTCTATCTCCCCATACCAAGCCCTTGGGGCTTGCTTCAGACCATAAAGAGCTTTATGCAGACGATAAACCTTGTCTTCTTTACCTTTAATTACAAAACCTTCAGGCTGATTGACATAAACTTCCTCTTGCAGCACACCATTAAGGAAAGCAGACTTCACATCAAGCTAGAACAATTTCCAATCCTTTTGAGCAGCTAGAGCAATAAGTGTTCTAATGGTGTCCAATCTGGCTACAGGTGCATAAGTCTCATTATAATCCAGTCCAGACTTCTGAGCATACCCCTTAGCCACTAATCTTGCTTTATTCTTTTGCACAGAGCCATCCAAATTCAGCTTTTTCTTGTACACCCACTTAACTCCAATCACTGGTTTTTCAGTTGGTCTATCTACCAATTCCCATGTTTCATTCTTTTCAATCATCTGCAGTTCATCTTCCATTGCCTTAAGCCAAGATTCATCCTGAGCAGCATCAGCATATTTTTCTGGTTCCATGATACACAAGTTACACTGAGCTAGAACATCATCTAGCCTTCTCTTTTAGAGGGCTGTGATCATAAGCTTGAGTTCTCCTTTCTTCACTGCTTATATCACCTGGAGTTGATGGAGTGCTCTCTTGCATATCCAAAGTTTGAGGTGTACCAGTAGAATTCTCATTAGAACTGTCAGATTTCAAGTCCAAATCTACTTGGTTTTCAATTGAGTATGATGTCATAACTGAACCATTTTTGTCTATCCAATGCCAAGCATTTTCTTCATCAAATGTCACATCCCTTGACAGTAAAAGCTTGTTAGAAACAGGATCAAAAACTCTATATCCTTTTTCACAAGTTGCATATCCCACAAACACTCCCTTTGTACTCTTAGGATCCAGCTTGTGTCTCAATTCAGTTGGCACATGAACATAACACAGAGAACCAAACACTTTCAGGTGTGCAATTCCAGGCTTCCTTCCACTATATGCTTCGAATGGAGTAATGTTGTTGAGAGCTTTGGTAGGACATCTGTTCAGCAAATAGACAGCTGTATGCACAGCTTCTGCCCATAGGAAATAAGGCATTCCCTTCTCATGTAACATTGATTTTGCCATCTCAATGACAGTTCTATTCTTCCTCTCAACTACTCCATTCTGCTGAGGAGTATAGGCCATTGTAAGCTGCCTTTGAATGCCATTAGCTTCACAGAACTCCAAAAAAACAGTAGACAGAAACTCCTCCACCCCTGTCACCTTCTTATGCACTGCCACAATTGTGGTCCAAGTTTGTAATTCAGTCATGGACTTGAACTCCTTGAAACAATAGAAGGCTTCTGACTGTTTCTCAAGAAGTATACCCAAATCATTCTTGTGAAAATCATCTATAATCAGCATGAAATATCTGTTCCTTGCAACAGACTCATTTCTCATGGGACCACAGAGATCCCACATGTACTAGCTCTAGTACTTTGCTTGCTCTTTGAGCTTGATCTTTTGAAAAAACATTTCTGTGCGGTTTTCCAAATTGGCACCCTTCACACACACCACTTTGTTCTTCCAATTTTGGTAAACCATGTACCATTTCTTTATCCCTCAGCTGCTTCAATCCTCCAAAATTCAGATGACCAAGTCTCTTGTGCCAAATCCATGTGGATTGAAGAAAACTAGTCTTCATTAGTAACTGTTTTTCAGCTACAAAAGAGACAGGATAGCATCTGTTACTCTTCATTTGCACCTTTATGATGAGATAATCCATGGATGGGCTATCAAATACCCTGCACATCCCTTCTCCAAACACCAGACAGTACCCATGTTCATCCATCTGCCCAACACTTAGCAGATTTTCTTTCAAGCCCGGAAGATACATTACTTCTCTAATGTATTTTCTTCCTTTTGTTGTGTCAAGAACTAGTGAACCCATGCCAGCCTCATTCACAAGAGCACCAGTTGGCATCTGCACCTTTCCAGCCACATTTGTCCTTATGTCAACAAGCAAATCCACATTTCTTGTCATATGATTGCTACAGCCACTGTCAATATACCAATCCCCATTCGGTTTTGACTCAGTGGTAGTGCAATTTGCATAAAACAGGTTTCCAGTCACCTCCTTTTGACTTGCACAGTTTGCCTTTTGCACAGCCTTCTCTGCAATGCACTCTCTAGCCAAGTGACCAAACCTGTCACAGTTGTAACACTTTGGCTTGCCTTTATACCTGCATTCTCCAAAGTGATACTTGGAGAACACCTTGCATTGGGGTTTTACAGCTTCTTGACC
Organism: Prunus persica; assembly: GCF_000346465.2. Classification (NCBI taxonomy): domain Eukaryota; kingdom Viridiplantae; phylum Streptophyta; class Magnoliopsida; order Rosales; family Rosaceae; genus Prunus; species Prunus persica. The sequence continues at coordinate 16,393,414 of NC_034009.1, forward strand.
TGTAGATGAGCTGTGAGTCTGTGCAGAATTATTCCATTGAGGCTTGCCTTTCGATTCCCAAGGTTTTCCTTTTGGATTCCAATTTTTCTGAGTCTTGGATGAACCAGAATTAGTTGCATTTTTATTCTGACCTTTTGAACTCACTGTGAATGAGGCAAAAGCTTTCTCAGTTGCATATGCATTGTGCAACTCAGATCGCTGCTCTTGACTTTTCAGAATAGCAATTAGCTCTTGCAACTCCACAGTCTCTAGACTCTTAATGTTTTCAATCACTAAACAAATGGGGTCATAAACCTTGCTAAGACTAATCAAAACCTTTTGCACAAGCCTCTCATTCGAGAGCACTTCACCATAAGTTTTCATTTGATTAATCAGATCATTCAGTCTAGTAAGATAAGTAGACAATGACTCACTATCATGCATCCTAGTATATTCAAATTCACGTCTAAGATTTTGAAGTTTTATCGATCTAACATGATCTCCACCATGAAATTCTCCATGCAATAGCTCCCAAGCAGCTTTGGCAGAGTCTGCATTTGCTATTCGTGGAAAAATCTGATCTGAGACTGCATTTTGGATAATACCCAGAGCCTTTGCATCCTTCATGAGGATTGCAGCTGCTTTCTCATCATCTTCTTCCTCTGAAGTCTCCTCAGTTGCCTTCTCCTTCTTCTTCGAATCTGAAACTGGAATCCCCTTCTCTACCAGATTCCAAAGCCCATATGATTTGAATATGGTCACTATCTTAATCTTCCAAAACTCATAATTTTCACCAGAGAAAATTGGAGTTCTCACATCTGAGCTTCCAGATCCAGCCATGGTTGATCTCTGATTCTTCCAAAAATGAGTTGCTTTCAGATTGAGCAGAAAACTCAAATTTCCCGATATTGCACAGATTGAACGCCCAGCTCTTTAGACAATCCAACATGGCTCTGAGGCCATGTTAGAGTTTTAGGATCTGAGTATTAGATTTTGTGAGAAGAGAGAAGAGAATTTAAGAAAACTTGAAAGGATTCCAAAATTGCTCTACTATACGTGTAGCAGAGAGAACATTCTCATTAGCTATATTTTCAGTACAACAACACACACTTGGTGTGAGGAGAAAAATGACCGTTATGCACAGTACCAGCTGGATGCATTCCATCAAAGCAATCTCAGCCATTCACTATCTAACCAATCAAGCTATGACACCTGGACTAAGTATAAAGAAATACAAATAAGCAGAAAACAAAACTCTTAATTCTGAAATCAGCTTAAGCACTTATAATTCAACAAAAAGGCAATCTTTCAATAAATGGAACTTCAGTTGAATCAAATAAAAATATTAATCATAATAGTACTAGTACACATAGCTGCCATGAAAGCTCAAAAGAAAGTCTTCTACTCTCTGTAGGGTTCTTATGTTCAACTAGCAATACGAAGTAGTTGTTTCGAAAGTGTATTTCTAAGAGAGCATGCACCACTACAAATTAGTTAAATCACAAACAAAATAGACGATGGTGCATCTTAAAACCGTCGTTATGTTTTAAAAGACGACGGTGTTTTAAAAGCCGTCATGATATATCATCTTATACACTACTAACGTTAAGTTCATCTTATACACCGCTGAAACTACTCTTATGACTAGTTTGTATTGGCCTTTTGTCACTATAGCTTTTTTAGTTGAGTTATGAATGCAATCCTAGAAATTCGAAAAAATAATAACTATTATAAATCATGCACATGCATGTGTAGTCAAAAGGTACTCCATGTGAAAAAAAATATTTGACTTCTTTGGACGTGCACATGCACGCTTGAAAAAATGTGAGAAAATAATCAATCAAGCTCTCTCTTTCGTTTACAGTAATAATAGTGGCGAAGCCATGATTTTATGTGTGTGGTGTGGAGGCATCTCACAAAATATAAACAATAAAAAATTTGAATGCAAGACATACCAAAACATCAAACATATATATTGTCTATTCATTACAATCATAATTTGACCACAAAAAAAAAAAATCATTACAATTCATAATTGTCCTTGACAAGTTTTCATATTTTGAAATCGTTGCATAACAACCACGTTATCTGTACTATTAAAAATGTTTTTCACAATATATGCAACCAAGCAATCATTCATCTATGAATTAACCTAATTTTAAAACTTGATAATATAATATTGAGTTTGAGAGAAAAACTCACAAACAATGAGAAAGTTTGCTCCTGCCAAGAAAAAGGTAATATAATAATAATAGTTTATTAAAACTTTTGGAAATGGGTTTGCGCTGTTCCCAACCTAGCTCCGCCCTTGATAGTAAACATAATAGTGTTTGGATGGATCTTCTTTTGTCTAAAGTGAAGAAAGAAAGATATAGCATAAAGCATCTATGATGGGGAGTAGTGTCTCTACCCATGTTAGATCCATTTACTTCTCAATGTAGGGTAATATTCTCAACACACTCACAAATGCAGGAGCATGTATGCCTGTTGTGCCTAATACATAGTCTAGGGTAGTTCTATGCACAGGGCAAGTAGGGACGAATTCAGGATTTTTAAATGAATTAGACTGAATTTACCTTAAACTTGACGACATGAGCGAATTTTATTAATTTAAAAAAAATAATACCCTTAGTTAGGGAGGATATAATGAGTCATATACCCCTCAAAATGCATCTAATACATAAGATAGAAGCTAATAAGATAAAATTAAATTAAAAAAATGTAATAAAAATAGAAAATAAAACTATTTGTGTTGCACCATTTGATTATTTTCCACCTTAATGTGATATACTGATAGATATACATATTAATTTTTAACTTGAACTTGCACTACGTACTGAGTGTGGTGATGATCATCTGCTCAGTGGTCATCGCTTAATTACAGCCACTTTTGTGAACAACCTCTTCTTAATTTAAAGGAAAGGATTAGTCCGGATCTCTGAAAAAAAACATGAAATCCAACTTTTTTGACCAAAATGGAATTCAATAGTGATGACGATCTTAGTGTTGATGTCACTTAACACTACAAGTACCAACTTATTTACTAACTTTATTAATGCCAACGCATGCGGCACACGACATGGTATGCTATGTCATTGCCACCTCATATTTTATTTAAATACATATTTGTTTTCCCAAAAAAGAAAAAAGAAAAGGAAAAAAATACACCAATCATCATTCAAAGTTAAACCCTAGCCTCCCACCTCCAACAGAAAAAATAAATTTAAAAAAAAAAAAAAAAAAAAACCCTAGAACGCTGCCAATCATTATGGAATTCTTAGTATAGCCTCTAGGCCAAGTCTTATACTTCCATATTGCCACCGCATAAGAGTAATTGAATTATTAAGTAAGGTTGCAAGTTTGGTTATCATATTTCATGTTCTGAATTAGATCTTAACACTGTAGCACAACCACAACGGTGAGGAAACAACCATTAGATCTGAAGCTAGCCCTTGTATCATTCCTTTTATTTTCTTTCAATTTCGTTGACAACCTTGTTTGCTTTTGGTGGAACCTTCCTGTTCTTAGAATAAAAAAGAAGAATTTAAATTAATTTGTTTGTGATAATTAGTCCTTGAGGAAGAAGAGAAAGTTTACAGAGAAACTTTCCAAAACTTGCCTACAAAAGTGACGGCTGCCAAATGAAGAATTCTTTGGCTTTTACCAAAAATTTCTAGGTCAGAATAGACATGTTGGTGAATTTTAACAACAATATTAAAACCTTGCAAGTGCACAAATCAAATGATAGTATAGTAAGCAAGCAAGGGTCGATCCCACGGAGATTGTGATCTAAAGAGATGTTTATCAATGTCACGCAATGAAAATCAAAACAAAGAACTTCCAAACAAGAACACATTCAATATGGCAATTGACCTATGTTCTACAACAATTTAATTCCAATACATGCTTCTAAGTTAGCTACTCAAAGAAACAAAATATCAGAATTCACATAACATAGAGAAACCGAAATCATCACGCTTGTAGAAACTAAAAATCTATTAAACTTGTTTATAAAATTGAAATCATGTTTAGGGCTTCAAGATTAAGCCCTAACTAACAAGAAATTAGTTACTCATGGTCTTGGATGAACTCAAAAATAAATACATAAGAACTGAAAATTAAAAGAAGGAAGGAAAAGAAAGAACTCGTTCGCCGCTTTCTCCTCTTGCGCCGTTGATCTCTTTCGAACGTGAATAGTTTTCTCTCAGCCTTGGCTCATCTTTTATATCACTTATATCAGTTCTAAACCCTAAAATTGACTGAAAAGTCGTCCAAGAAGCCTTGGTAAACAAGGAATCCAAGTAGGAAAGTAAAAATCACAATTCCTAACTCCACTGGGAAATACAGCTCAGCCCAATGTTCACACGATTTTGGGGATCTTCGACCTTGTAGAAAAATCATTAAAAATATATTTTAGAAAGATAAATGTCTTATCTTTCCAACCATATATAGCACGTAACTTGAAAATTTCGGAAAGGCTTCCGTTTCTTCACATTCACGTAACATGTACGAAACTGTCCTGTCTGCACGTGGGCTAACTTTACTTGTAATACTGTACCAATTGGCTTAGTAGGAAATTCTAGAAAAATCATAGATTGAACTTCAAGATGTTAGCTTTCATCTCCAATTGGTCTTGCGCTAAAATTCCTCCGAAAAGTTGATTTTCCCTCAAAACCCTTCTAAGAGCGCAGAAAAGCTGAAAATCAGAAAAATAAAGTAATAAGCCCTTTTTAAATCTAATTCTCTTACAAAACCAAAGTAAAAAGAGTACATAAATGAGTATATTTATGGACTTATCAAATACCCACAACTTAGATTTTGCTAGACCTCGAGCAAAATAAAACGAAAAATAAAAACAAAAGAACAAAGACTCAAGACAAACAAACAACTAAATTCCCAATATTGATCTCAGAGATAATTACCAACGGTTAACTAACTTCCAAGAAATAAGCAACATTAACTCAAGGCATTATCAAGGGGTTAACCAAACTTTAATTGAACAACTTGGAGTGTCGTGTGTGAAATAGCCAACGTTAATATTAACACGACTTATGCTTCACAAAAGTTAAATAACCAAATAAGAACAAGCTTTAACTTCAATTCTCACCAAGGATGTTCACTCCAATGAAAGCACTCGAAATTTGACAACGTAGTGTCACTCATATATGTGAGAAGAATCAAATCAGTACGATGTACTCACATAAAATAAAAGCACAAGACAAGAATAAAAGATCTCATGGAAAGATATCGCATACTTGAAAACATTTAAACCATCCGACCATAGTCCTTACACACCTATTTTCCACATGAGGAACCACACTTCTCCTTGGATCAAGTAGGACTTTCACTAAAGTTGTAATAGGGCTTAGGGTGATGGGTGAAACAAGAAAGAGACATAGATGAACAAACGAAGTCTAAGGGCTAAGTAAAGCTTTCCATGAAATTATAACATCTTGCACTTTAGCACACAATTTTATCTTGATACTATCTTTATTTTTTTTATTTTTTATTTTTTTTAACTCCATTAGCTTTGTAATCAACCCATGTAATAAGTGTTAGGCCAATAACTCCCAAGCTAGATAGCTTTAGGGTATTAAGTGTAAAACACTCCTCGGGCTTAAAAACTCGAGTTGAAAAGGCTTCGGAATCATACCTTCTTTTTTTTTTTTTTTTTTTTGTTTTTGAAACAGTATCATGTACACATGATTGAACAATTTGTGCAATTCTCCCTTAACCATGAAAGTGCTCTACAAAACTCCTTAGAAGGGTGTAGGATAAATATGCAAAAGGTTCAGGTGAAGAGAATTGGGTAAAGAATGATAAAGGCTTACATAAAAGGCACAAGGGGTTGACTATGGATAAAATTGATATGGGTTGGCTGGAAAGGCTCAAACGAATGAAACAAGGCCTATATCACTTCCTAGGATCCATGTGGTTCATGAAATATGCCTCAAATAGATAATGAAAGTAGTTCTAGCAAACAATTTAAACATCCTCAAGTACTTGACCAAAATAAAGAATAATGAGATCACAACGACTTGTAGACATGAAAATTATAGAATAGTATATAACACTCAGGGAAGAAAAGTATAGGCTCAAAAGCTCACATAATAAGGGTTGTACAAGTCTACACTAGCCTATTTGGGAATTTAAATCATGTGAACTCCAATCAAAACTCATATTAATATGGCTATGTGCAAAAATATTTACCAAGTTTAATCACAAAACTAAGGTTAACACAAGGATAATGTAAAGAATTAATATCATGCTCACAATTCCTTGCAAGTTAATTGTCAATAAAATTCAATATCATCATAGAATTGGGAAGTGACTACTACAAAAAAAAAAAAAAAAAAAAACTAGACTCAAAGTTAAAGAAAATATTTTTAGGTTTTTATGACATTTTTCTGATTTTTTTATTTTTTTATTTTTTAAAAGAAGAAAAAAAAACTGAAAACAAAACAAAACAATAGAATAAAAAATAATTAAATAAAAACCAAAAGTTGAAGAGGGATTGAAAATCAATAAACAATGCTGCAGTTCTGACCCAGGCGCAAAGAATGACGTGTATCTCACAAAATACTTGGCCAAAGTTCACGTTCTTCATATGGTTGGATTCAGATCGAAAAAACAAAGAATGCAACGTGGGCCAAAATACAAAAGCAGCAGCAGAAAAGGACAGAATTTGAAACAAAGACAGAGGACTGCTGCAGCATACATTATGAAACCAAAGAACTCAATCACCCACAACTTAAAACAAACATTGTCCTCAATGTTAAAAACAAAGAAACATAAGTCATGCAAATTCATTTAAAGAGAGAGAGAGGGGCATGAGAACTTCCCGGGTTTGTGTAGATGTATGGATGAGCAAAGCGTAGAATACGTCGAAATGAGAGAGGATAGACAATGAGACGAACTCTAACACCCACAACTTGTGTCTTTGAATGCCAACGGACCCGTAATAGCTCCTTAAAGTCTCGGAATGGGATGAAATTGGAACGAAATTGAGCTGGATATGTAATCATGAAAATCTGAAAATCTAACTTTTAGCGACGAAAAATCTGATGAACACCGCGGCTAAAAGCTCTTTGTTGACGAAAAATCTGATGAACACCGTCGCTAAAACCTCTTTGGTGACGAAAAAGCTTCAAATTCTGGGCAAAACAGCAGCTGCCTTTTTTTTGTGTTTTAGGTCCTTTTTTGAGCTTCAAATCGTCCTAAAACATAATGTAGGCCACCGGAGACCCCCAAACCTGGTCCAATTCATCAGAATAACGATTCTAAACATGTTGGTGGCATCAGATTGACCTGAAAAACAGCAAAAAATAAATTAGGCAGAAATTCTAGTTTTGACCAAACTAAGAACATAAAAGTTATTTTTCTGTTTTCTGGTATCTAAGCTCAGCCAATGACCAAAAACACTTCTGTAACACATTTGAAACATGCTGCATACACCCTAGGGCTATAAAAATGCGAAAATTTATCTTTGGAACACAAAATCCATAGTTTGATAACACAAAACATAACAAAAACAAAAATATGAAAATTTACGAGAAATCACACATAAACTAAAAACAAAAACGAAAACAAAAGTTAAGAATGCTTGAGTTGCCTCCCAAGAAGCGCTTCTTTATAGTCGTGAGCTAGACGTTGTTCTTTAGATGATTAATCAATAGATGGGGGTGGTGCATCCACGTGCATGCTCTCTTTTCCAAGCTCAAAAGTTTCATAGTATGGCTTCAAGCGATGTCCGTTCACTTTGAATATATTTCCCGTCTTGTCATTTTGAATCTCAACTGCACCGTGAGGGAAAACATTAATAACAACAAAAGGACCGTACCATCTAGAACGTAACTTACCTGGGAATAGCTGGAGGCGTGAATTGAAGAGCAAGACTTTCTGCCCTATTTCAAAGGTCTTCCTTTGAATGGCTTTGTCATGAAATGCCTTCGTCTTTTCCTTGTAAATCCGTGCACTCTCATAGGCATCATTCCTTATCTCATCCAATTCATTCACTTGGAGTCGCCTTGCATCTCCAGCCTCTTTCATATCGAAATTGAATTTCTTGATTGCCCAAAATGCTCTATGTTCAAGTTCAACCGGAAGGTGACATGCTTTACCATAAACCAAACGAAAAGGAGACATACCAATGGGGGTTTTGTAAGCTGTCCTATATGCCCATAATGCTTCATTAAGTCTCAAACTCCAATCCTTTCTCGTAATGCTCACGGTTTTCTACAAGATTTGCTTGATTTCTCGGTTACTAATCTCCACTTGTCCACTTGTTTGGGGATGATAAGGTGTTGAGACCCTATGTGTAATTCCATACCGCTTTAAAAGTGCCTCAAATGACCTATTGCAAAAGTGAGTGCCTCCATCGCTGATAATGGCTCTTGGTGTTCCAAACCTAGAAAAGATGTTGTCCTTCACAAAACTCAAAACAACTTTTGAATCATTAGTTCGGGTAGGAATTGCTTCCACCCATTTAGAGACATAGTCAACAGCAAGGAGAATGTAAATAAAGCCATAAGAGGAAGGGAATGGTCCCATAAAATCAATGCCCCACACATCAAATATTTCAACAATAAGGATAGGCGTTAAAGGCATTTGATTCCTAGAGCTAATGTTACCGGTTCTTTGACATCTATCACATGTGGAACAATAAGTATATGCATCTTTGAACAAGCTAGGCCAATAAAAACCACATTGCAATACTTTAAGGGCTGTTTTCTTAGTACCAAAATGTCCACCACATGCAGATGAATGACAAAAGGTAAGTATAGAATTAAATTCAGATTCAGACACGCACCTTCTGACAATCTGATCTGGACAATATTTCCATAAGTATGGATCATCCCAAACATAATACCTACTTGTTTTTACAAGCTTATCCTTTTGAGCGCGAGTGAGATCCTTCGGAATCAGTTTTGAAGCCTTATAATTGATAATGTCAGCGTACCAAGGGTCCTTGGCTTCGAGGGTGAAGAGTTGCTCATCGGGGAAACTTTCACGTAGAGGAAGCATATCCTCTTCTTCATTGGATCCTTGCGCCAGCCTACTCAAATGGTCAGCCACCACGTTTTCACTCCCCTTCTTGTCTCTAATCACCAAATCAAATTCTTGAAGCAAGAGAGTCCACCTAATCAGTCGGGGCTTGGCGTCCTTCTTTTGGAGGAGGTACCTAAGTGCTGCATGATCAGAGAATACAATTACTTTAGTGCCAATAAGATATGATCTAAATTTCTCTAAAGCAAAAATAACAGCAAGCAACTCCTTTTCTGTAGTTGAGTAATTCAACTGAGCATCATCCAAAGTCCGGGAGGCATAATAGATGGCATGTCGTACGTTGTGCACTCTTTGTCCAAGCACGGCCCCCACTGCATAATCTGAGGCGTCACACATCAACTCGAAGGGAAAATTCCAATCTGGAGACTGCATGATGGGAGCAGACGTCAAAAGCTCCTTAAGCTTGTTAAATGCAGCCAAGCACTCTTCATTAAACTCGAATTCCACATCTTTGACAAGCAATCGACATAGGGGCCTTGATATTTTTGAAAAGTCCTTGATGAAACGCCTATAGAACCCTGCATGTCCTAGGAATGACCGAATCTCCTTAACGGTTTTGGGGGGCAGCAAGCTTCTCACAATGTCGATTTTTGCCTTGTCCACTTCAATTCCCCTACAAGAGATAATGTGACCTAATACAATACCCTGCTGTACCATGAAGTGGCACTTCTCCCAGTTGAGCACTAAATTGCATTCCTGACACCTTTTCAACACTAAAGAGAGGTTGTGAAGACAAATATCAAATGAATCACCAAAAACTGAAAAATCATCCATAAATACCTCTATTATCTCCTCTACCATATCAGAAAAAATGGACATCATGCAACGTTGAAAAGTGGCAGGTGCGTTACATAAACCAAAAGGCATACGCCTATAAGCAAACGTACCAAATGGACAGGTGAAGGTGGTCTTTTCTTAATCTTCTGGAGCTATGGCAATTTGATTGTATCCGGAGTATCCATCCAAGAAGCAATAATGACTATGACCTGCAAGACGCTCAAGCATTTGATCAATAAATGGTAACGGAAAGTGATCCTTACGTGTCGTGGTATTGAGCTTTCTATAATCTATGCATACTCTCCAACCCGTTTGAATTCTTTGAGGCACCAACTCATTGTCTTCATTCTTCACAACGGTAATTCCGGATTTCTTGGGAACAACTTGGACTGGACTCACCCACTTGCTATCTGAAATGGGGTATATAATTCCCACGTCCAAAAGCTTCAAAACTTCTTTCTTAACGACTTCTTTCATCACCGGATTCAGCCTCCTTTGGGCTTCCCTTGTAGGTTTCGATTCTCCTTCCAAAAAGATCCTATGCATGCACTTTGTAGGGCTTATTCCTCTGATGTCTGCAATGGTCCAACCTAGGGCAGTCTTGTGCTCCCTTAGAACTCGAATTAGTTTGTCTTCTTCGGATGCACTCAAATTAGAAGCAATGATCACAGGCAGCGTCTTTTCATCACCTAAATATGCATATTTCAAGTTCTCTGGAAGGGGTTTTAGCACAACCTGTGGTGCCTTCACAATAGAGGGAACAAGCTTATTAGTAGATAATGGAAGAGGCTCAAAAATAGAGTTAAACTGACCTCTTTGGGGAGGCAAGGCCTCAAGCATATTCACAGCTTCAAGTACAGCTATGTTCCCTTCTTCATTCACAGTTTCGGGGCTTTGGATGAGTGCCCTCTCCAATGGTGTCTCTTCTTGTGATGCATTAAATGTTTCTTGTACCATTTGCTCAAGTACATCCATGGAAAAACAAGCATGATCATCATTAGGATATTTTAAAGCATCAAAGACCTTAAACTCCACGGTTTCCTCATCGAATGCCATTGTGAGAATGCCTTCATACACGTCAATTTTTGTCCTTGCTATTCTCATGAATGGACGTCCTAGAATCAATGGAAGGTCTTTTCCAGGAATAGGAACTTCCTCCATCTCTAGCACTAGAAAGTCAGCTGGAAAAATTAGCTCATTCACCTTGACCAAAACGTCTTCCAACACTCCCTTAGGATACTTGATTGATCGATCAGCCAATTGTATGCTCACGGAAGTCTTCTTAAGCTCACCTAAATTTAAAGATTCAAAAACAGAAAAAGGCATCAAATTAATTGAAGTACCTAAGTCTAATAAAGCATGTTCAAACCTTTGATTTCCAATGAGACAAGGTATAGTAAAACTCCCTGGATCCTTTAGTTTAGGAGGTAATTTACGCAATAGCACGGCGGAGACTTCTTCACTTAAGGCCACGGTTTCATGCTCCTTGAACGTCCTCTTATTTGTACAAAGTTCTTTGAGGAATTTTGCATAGCTTAGAATTTGTTGGATTGCATCGAGCAAGGGAATGTTCACTTGCACTTTTCGGAAAGTCTCTAGGATATCCTTTGAAACTTGCTCCTTTTTTGAATTCAAAAACCTACGAGGAAAAGGAACCTTTGAAGTAATTGAATGATTCACAAGAGAACTTACCTTAGAGTTGTCACTTGGAACCGTAAGCTTGGGAGAGGGGGCAGCCACTGTTTTGGTTGAATTTCTCTCCTCATTGTCATCATTTTCCACCTTTTTTCCACTTCGAAGAGTAATCGCATTTGCGGTGTCATGGCCTCCATTAGGATTTGGAATTACTTGGCTTGGAAACTTTCCTGGCTCTCTTTGACTCAAGGAGGCTGCAATTTGTCCAACTTGGTTTTCAAGGCTCTTGATTGCTGTAGACATTTGTGCCTGTGTTTGCCTTGTTTCCTGCATAAAACCCTGAGTGCTTAATGCCAAAGAATTAATTAACTCTTCTAAAGACTTACCTTGCCCATGAGGTAGTGCAGGTGCATTTTGTTGAGGAACAAATTGATTTTGTCGAACTGGGGCTGTTTGCACATTTTGGTTGTTCTTCCATCCAAAGTTAGGGTGTTGCCGCCATCCCGGATTATAAGTGTTAGAAAATGGATTGTTTCTTGGCTTTTGTTGCTGCATATAGTGTGCTTGAGCCATCTCTTCTCCATCACCATACAAACTTGGACAAGACTCCGTAGGATGTCCGGGATTAGCACACACGGCACACACTTGTGCTTGAGGGATTAATCGCTTAACAAGGTTAGTCAAATTAGCTATCTGAGGACCAATATCACTAGCACTTACCTCATAAACACCTGCTTTCTTTTGGGGAGCTCTCCGGTAATTAAACTGTTGAGAGTTTGCTACAATGTTCTCAAACATCGCCTTGGCTTGAGTAGCACTCTTGTTCATCAAACCTCCTCCACTAGTAGCATCAACCATCATCCTCTCCGAATCAAGTAATCCCTCATAAAAGTATTGCATAAGTAGCTAATCTTCAATTTGGTGATGAGGGCACGAAGCTAGGAGTCTCTGAAACCGATCCCAATACTCATGAAATGATTCTCCATCTAGTTGCTGCACTCCCATGATCTCCTTCCTAATATGGTTTGTCTTTTGAGCTGGAAAGAACTTTGCAAGGAACTTGGAAGCCAATGATGTCCATGTGATGATAGATGCACTAGGTAAAGAATAGAGCAACTCCTTGGCTCGTTCCTTGAGTGAGAATGGAAATAAACGCAATCTGATTGCCTCATCACTAATCCCTCCATTGTGCATAGTCGCGCACACGGCAAAGAAATCCTTGATATGTATGTGAGGATCATCCCCAGCCTTACCATAGAATTGCGGCAAAAGGTGAATGGTGCCACTCTTGATCTCAAAGGTGGTTGTAGTGGCTGGATACGCAATACAAGACGGCTGGTCCAATGCTTTAGGAACTGTGAAATCCTTCAAAGGTCGGGTGAGGTTGTTGAGTTCCAACTCGTCTCCCATCTTGATTGGAAGTGTATCTTGCTTATTTTTATCTCGATGGAGATAACGAAGTGTGTTCTCTAGTTCAGGGTCGTATGGTATAAGCTCGTGACTCTGCGAACGACGACCCAACATATACCTGAAATTGAAAACAAAACTCAATTAGATTGAAAATCCCCGGCAACGGCGCCAAAAACTTGTTGGTGAATTTTAACAACAATATTAAAACCTTGCAAGTGCACAAATCAAATGATAGTATAGTAAGCAAGCAAGGGTCGATCCCACGGAGATTGTGATCTAAAGAGATGTTTATCAATGTCACGCAATGAAAATCAAAACAAAGGACTTTCAAACACACGCCAACACCAAGGGGGGTTTTGATTTGTTTTTGTGAATCAAACAAAATAAGGAAAAGGAAACAAAAGAGAATTTAAATTAGAGTGTAAGAGAAATTGGTTTAAAATCAATCAAGAACAATAGCTAGAACTTACTATCCACCTCCAAACAATCAATCAATCCATAAACAACAATAGATAATCAATTTCTCGCAAGCATATGATGACGACACTCACAACAAGATCATGGCATTTGACTCGAGTTGTATGATTCTCTCTTAAGTGTATGTAAAGTGTATGGCATTTACATCAATACGTGTATTCTTAATTGAAATCTAGTATGGCATTTACTCAAATTAACAATCAAGAATCCATTATCAAAGAGAATATGAGTGTCACAAAAACCCTAAAACATGGCATTTGTTATTAGGAATTCAAGAATCGATTTCTCATAACTAGTTCTTAACCCAATTATTCATTGCAAACAAGAACACATTCAATAAGGAAATTGACCTATGTTCTACAACAATTTAATTCCAATACATGCTTCTAAGTTAGCTACTCAAAGAAACAAAATATCAGAATTCACATAACATAGAGAAACCGAAATCATCACGCTTGTAGAAACTAAAAATCTATTAAACTTATTTATAAAATTGAAATCATGTTTAGAGCTTCAAGATTAAGCCCTAACTAACAAGAAATTAGTTACTCATGGTCTTGGATGAACTCAAAAATAAATACATAAGAACTGAAAATTAAAAGAAGGAAGGAAAAGAAAGAACTCGTTCGCCGCTTTCTCCTCTTGCGCCGTTGATCTCTTTCGAACGTGAATAGTTTTCTCTCAGCCTTGGCTCATCTTTTATATCACTTATATCAGAGTTCTAAACCCTAAAATTGACTGAAAAGTCGTCCAAGAAGTCTTGGTAAACAAGGAATCCAAGTAGGAAAGTAAAAATCACAATTCCTAACTCCACTGGGAAATACAGCTCAGCCCAAAGTTCACACGATTTTGGGGATTTTTGACCTTGTAGAAAAATCATTAAAAATATATTTTAGAAAGATAAATGTCTTATCTTTCCAACCATATATAGCACGTAACTTGAAAATTTCGGAAAGGCTTCCGTTTCTTCACATTCACGTAACATGTACGAAACTGTCCTGTCTGCACGTGGGCTAACTTTACTTGTAATACTGTACCAATTGGCTTGGTAGAAAATTCTAGAAAAATCATAGATTGAACTTCAAGATGTTAGCTTTCATCTCCAATTGGTCTTGCGCTAAAATTCCTCCGAAAAGTTGATTTTTCCTCAAAACCCTTCTAAGAGTGCAGAAAAGTTGAAAATCAGAAAAATAAAGTAATAAGCCCTTTTTAAATCTAATTCTCTTACAAAACCAAAGTAAAAAGAGTACATAAATGTGTATATTTATGGACTTATCAAGACATATGGCAGCTGAGAAATTCGTAGAAAAGGACAAAAAAAATGGTTAAGCCCCAGTTGGAAACAGTGAGCTGGAAATCCTAATTGAAACAAAGGTTGACTAGTCATACGAAGGAAAGATGACTAGTCATAATATTCAGAAATTTAGTGAATGCAATGTAGTATAATGCAGAATTTACTTTTGTCAAACGCATTGTTTTCCATCAGAATGTAGACAGATAAGAACACCTAGAGAAGTAATTCTTAATCTAAACTTAGAGCTTGGGAAACTACAATGATTGTCCTATTACAAAATTGTCAAGGGAAGCCAAAAGAAAAAACTCAAAATGCATACATTAACAATCTCCCCTTTTTGGCTTTCCTTGATAACACACTCTCTAAATACACTCAACCTAAAACCAAACCTATGGGGATGATGAAATGAAGTACCTACAAAACAACAACCAAACTCCCAGGCACAAGACAAGCATATTATATCACAGAAATTTGAAACAATATGCAATATATGCAATATGGGGTTGAGAGTGTTCTCCCCTTTGTTGATAAGGAAAGAACAAAAAGGCAAATATAGGGAAACAGTAATAAAGTGAATTAAACACAAGTCACATAATCAGATTTGAACAATATGCACATGACACAGTTTGATTACAAAGCAAAACAGCATTTGCTCAAAACAATACAAGACAACTCCCCATATCAAGTTGCGCAGACTTCCCAAGCACAAAGAACCCCACAATGAGATTACAAAAATATACCACCTAACTTGTCCAAAAATACTCCCCTTCAGTATCATATAACATAAGGGAATTAACCTTTGATGTACTAATCCAACAAACTGTCTATAAATAGCTAACAAACACAAAAGTGCATCAAACTAAAAGAATAAGAAATGGAGCACAAGTTGCAAGGAATCATATCTAAAGCAATTAAAATCAAGTGGCTGAATTTAATTTCAATGTGTACACATTACACATAAAGAAACTCCCTAAAAAGACATAGTTTAAGCAATATATTTATCAAAATAAGGGACAACCAATGAATTTTTCTTTACATACCATCGTGCAAAATCAAGACAGAGCACTAAGATTTCAAATATTGTTAATTTGAAGAAAGCACCAAGCAAGATGAACCCTAAATTTTTGCTCAAAATTGAGGACATGTGATAAAGAACTCAAGAAATAAGTCTCTAGGCTGTCCAAAAAATGTAACATAGCTTTCCAAAAAGCACAAGAAAAAGTGAGTGGACTAGTGAAATGGACTAGTCACGCATGTCTAAATTTGAGGTGGCATCAAAAGAGCAACAACCTCATTGACACAGCCAAGAACAAAAGAGAGTGAATCAATCGAGATAGGGCTTAAGATGGCAACATTGATGTATGAAAATGATAAAAACAATCAGCAAGAATGTTGCCAAACACATGCATCTCAAAGAAACTCCCTCAACAAAATAAATCAGCCAACAATCCAAAAGTCATATAGCACAGCAGACTTGTAAGGGTTTACAAGGATCATGTTAGGCTAAGTTTGAAATGTGGGAACATCTAAGTGTTGTGTGACTGGAGTATATATTTTCATGTCGTTATCAGCACAAGGATCAAGCTGGAGAAGGCCACTAATGACAACAACAAGAAATTTCAAAAACATAAGACAACTTATCAAGATGACTCGTTATGTAGCAGACCAAAATGACACTATTTTAGACAAGCAATGCACATAATAAAGAAGACATTCCAAGATGAAAATAAGGTACAAAAGCTTTGACACAAAAAAAAGATGTGAAAATAACCAAAGAATGCATGTCACCAAGGAAAAACAACAATCACACCCAAGCAAATCTAAAGTAAGCTAGGATAATGCATAAGCCACTCCTCTTCAAAACAAGAATGCACTTTCCTCCTATAGCCAAAGTCTAAGTGCTGAGAACTAAAGCTCTAAATAATAAAGGAAATCCATAACCAAGATCAATCCTAACAAGAAGTAAGCAGTTCACTACATAACAAAGTGTTCCAAGGACAAGTAAATAACAAGCTCCCTTTAATGAAAAAATCACAAAGTGCAATAGACCTATAAATTCAAAACAGGAGATTGCAGCCAGGTCACATATGGTAACAAGGGTCAAATCCAAGAATGACTAAATACCTTAAGACCAAACCGATACTAGTGACCAATGACTAGTATATATGACTAGTCATATGGGCTTAGAAAACAAACACCAACATTACTTAAACAAGAAAACTCACAGAATTCTCAATTGTGTGACCAAACCCATGACATGTCAATGAAGAAGCTTTGCTAAAGCAAAGTATGGATTATCACAGCCAAAGAGATACAAGAAAGACTACCAAGTAGTCAATGACTCCAAAGTATGGTCACAAATGCATACAATAAGACTCAAAACAGTCCAAACCACAAGTGCTCGAATGCATAAAGTCTAGAGTCCCCTTAAGCACAACAAATAACCAACAAAAATGCAACCAATAATGAATAAGTGAGACACAAAGAATGCTAGATTGGATGAGTAGTCATGCGAGGCAGAAATGATTTCCAGAAAGCTAGCATGAAACACATTGACCCAAAGCATACCATATAAAGAGATATCAAAGCATAATAAGCTATATTGAGATGGAAGCAACTAGAATTTGGATTAGAAAAACCTCATGCAATAGAATAACATGCATCTCCATAACATGTGCTTAAGTTATTTGGAAAAACACAAGTGGGAAATAGTTGAACTACAAAGATTAACATGCCAAAGCAATGTATGCACTCAATTCCCAAAATCAATGAGATACATAAGTTAGAACCTCTCATCAAGCATAGAGTAAGGAGTTTGGGAAAAAGGAGGCCTAATTCAATATGAGCTTCAATAATGATTTCCAAGAGTTGCATGAGACTTTCCAAGCATCAAATCTAATATAAGTCTAGAAATCAAGGCATAAATCCTACCAAGAAATGTGATCCAAAAGTTGACATTTATCAATATTTTAGAAAGGCATAGCACACTTGCTTGTACAATTTTGATTTTCTATTTGTTGGTGTACAATGCTCTTCGAAGCGCTTTTACCTTTAAAAAAAAATAAGTATAGCACACTTGCTTGTCCGAAAATGCTTTTTCTATATTTGTGGACAATGCTTTTCCAAGGCTTTTACTCCAACAATTTATTTGCATTTTGATTTCCAAATGGATCAAAAGATCAAGGTAGAGAGACAACTAGAAGTGATCTTAGACACTTTATAGATAACTCAAAGCATATCATGCAACATAAATATATTCAACAAAAAAGCTCAAAATTGTAGACAAGAATGGGAAAAACTCTTTCACACCTACAGCATCATGAAAAGAGTCCCACTCATAAGAATCATGCATTTTGAGAGAAGAGAGCTTACATGCAATCTTTTTTTTTATTTTTAACACAAACAAAATGGAAATTCAGATTGTAAGCACATGAACAACCCAATAGATCTTTGAAGGAAATCAATACCTTCAAGTGTCTAGCGGTTGAGAGTTAAAAAACAGCTAGTTGCTTCTCAATATGCACAAATTTCAAGACATTATTTTCACCAAGATCTCTTCTGTAAGAAAATACCTTAAGTCAATTAGTCAAACATCTACAAGATCTCACACATCATGAAGTTTGAAGGAATATGAGATCCAAAGTACTATGAGAGATGAATGATGTGCAAAAGGTGAAATTATGAGACCAAAATAAAGAAAATAACAAGTAAAATGCACATACATGACAATGTATCTAGACTCCATGAAGCACACATAAACAAGAGAATGGTCTAGATACATAACACGAATAAACTAGTCACTAACATGAAGAAGAATATGGTCTTACTTCTTGACCCAAACTTGCTTCACTTTTGAAACTTTATGAGGTAAAGAGATCAACTTAGGAATTTTGACAACTTATAAAGAAAATCATTCACTTGAGTTTGAAGTGAGGCATCATTTACTTTCTTGAAATGAACAAAAAACTTTTTTTCTCAAAATTCCTAAGCTCAAAACACTTTGGTCTTATATGTCCTAATGTGCCACAATGATGGCAAGTAGGAATGAACATTTTTGGTTTTGGGAAACTAAATTTTGCAATGGAAGAATGTTTACCCCTTTTACAAAGAACAGATTTTGCAAGCTCAGATGAAACATGGTTCTTAAAGCCATTTGCATTGGTTGCTCTAGACACATTCCTTAGAGCATTACACCTAGGTCGAATGTGACATTTCATACCACAATGGTGACAAGTAGGAATGAATCTTTGAGTCCTAGTTGGCTCTAAAACATCTAACTTTGTATTTGACTCCTTGACAAATGTGGTCAAAGGAGGAGGAACACATAAACTAGAACAAGCATAACCAAAACCAGTTTTGTCTCCCTGAACCTTACCCATATTCAACATTTTATCCACTTTTTTAGCCCCTATGGTAAGCTTGATCACCGTGTCATTTGCCTCATTTATCTGAGTCAACAAATTCTTGTTGGAGGCTTGGAAAATCAAGTTGTTTTCCTTGAGCACATTCACTTGGTTTGAAATGTCATTTTCAATGACAATCAATGAATCCCTTTCACTCTCCAAGGTCTCAACATTTTCACTCAATTCATTATTTGCTTCTTTAAAAGTGCAATTAAGAATTTCTAAGTTCTTTACCTTCCCTTCAAGTAAGACATTTCTTTCCTTAAGCTTGGAAGTTTCAGTAAAAAGGACATCATACTTTTCACACATACCCAAGCATGACTGGTCATCCTGCCTATCATCTCCAGACATAGATTCATTTCCTGAATCAGATTTTCCTTCCTTGACTACATGAACTCTAGCAAGGCTAGAGTTATGAACAGAACCAACAAGGGCAAAATTATTTGCCTCTTCATAAGATGAAGTGATATAGTTATTGGAATCATCACTATCATTATCACTCCATTGTGCACTAATTGACTCTTCTCTCCCATTAGACTCTGTCATGTGGTTATTTGCACATTCCACATCAATGTGACCAGCACCACCACATAGATAGCACTTTACAAGACTCTTCAAACTTTTGTTCTCCCTAAAGCCATAAGAGTCCAAAAAATTCATCTCCTTAAAAACATTGCCTTGAGACACACATGTAGACGAAGTAGGAAGATTCTGACAATTCCTAGTGACTTTGGTTTTATCTTTGACAACCCTTCTATAATTCTTAACAAACAAGGCAAGCTCATCATGAATGCAATGAGCAATTTGATCCATTTTTATGTTTGCACACCTAATACCAATTAGCACCCAAAGGATCTCTCTATTTATGTTAAGAGCTGGTGCTCTGATACTAATTGAAATAGGTACTTAGGTGACGAGGGGTAACTTTTACGACACTTAAACAAAACGTAACAATCTTCACACACTTTAGACCTTGACCAAGTACACTTATACTAGTCAACTTCTAGGCATGAACAACCACAATCAAGAATACACACAGAGCATGCCACAATATACCTACAACCCTAGAAGATTACTAGTGACAACCTAGACACTCAGAAGGACCCTTCAATCTAGGCATCCCCTGTGCTAGCAACAACTATGGTGAAAGTGTGTGAAATCATCATAATCAAGTAAACACCGAACAGCAAATAATGATGACTAGGCAACTATAAGGACACAAACCCAGAATTCATACAATGACTAGACAACCACTAAGAACACAAACCCAGAATTCATACAATGACTAGTCAACCACAATTCATACGATGACTAGTCAACCACCAAGAACACAAACTCAGAATTCATACGATGACTAGTCAACCACCAAGAACAGAAACCCATAAAAATTACAGAGATGCAATCATAAATTATTCACCCAGAAACCCACCATTGGGAAAAACTGGGGGTCATCAACCGACCAGGCAATCCACTAAGTAGAAAAAGATTGTTACAAAAGAACACAAGCAAGCTCAAGAAAAACCTAGATCTATTTAGGAAGATGAGCTATATATACCCCCTTTGTGCAATCTTCTTCTCCAACTTAGCAAAGCTTGAAGTTCAGTTCTTCATGGCAATGACAGCTTCTTCTTCAACTTAGCAAAGCTTGAAGCTCAGTTCTTCATGGCAATGGCAGCTTCTTCTCCAGCTCAATCATCCCATGGCACCAGCTTGCAAGCTCCAACTCAGACAGAAACCAAAATTTGGATTCCAAAGAGAATGACCAATTTCTTCAAGAAACCATACTCTTGAAGAAATCAATCTTGAATCTGACCTAGATGTATATGAGAGAGTGTTTGATCTAGCAAGATGAGGTTTTCATATTTCAAACGCAGTTTTCAAAAAAGAACATTTTAGAAAACTCAAAGATGAAAAATATGAAGGTTACACTTGAGGAAGAAGAGAAAGTTTACAGAGAAACTTTTCAAAACTTGCCTACAAAAGTGACGGCTGCCAAATGAGGAATTCTTTGACTTTTACCAAAAATTCCTAGGAAAGAATAGAGACATGGCAGCTGAGAAATTCGTAGAAAAGGACAAAAAAAATGGTTAAGCTCCAACTGGAAACAGTGAGCTGGAAATCCTAATTAAAACAAAGTTTGACTAGTCATACGAAGAAAAGATGACTAGTCATAAGAATGCAAGATGACTAGTCATAATCTTCAGAAATTTAGTGAATGCAATGTAGTGTAATTCTGAATTTACCTTTGTCAAACGCATTGTTTTCCATCAGAATGTTGGCAGATAAGAACACCTAGAGAAGTAATTCTTAATCTAAACTTAGAGCTTGGGAAACTACAATGATTGTCCTATTACAAAATTGTCAAGGGAAGCCAAAAGAAAAAACTCAAAATGCATACATTAACAATTACGCCCCACACTGGTGCTTATGGTTCTTTAGCGTTCGCCTCCCATGATACAACGACTCCCCTCCTTATGAAAGAAGCATTGCAATTCACAAGGAACTTTGAACCAAAATTATGCAGGAACCTCTCTTTATGAAATCTAATGCTCTCTATATATGAAAGTATGTATGTAGAGAATTGATTGAATGAATAAAACTGCAGGAGGATTGCTCTATTTATAGATGATGAAATACCCTTTCCAAAAAAGGTATCCCAATCTGAAAAGGCAAACAATGCATCCCTTGGTCTGAAGAGTTGTTATCCCAAACAATGCATCCCCTGATTTGAAGAGTTGTCAACCCTCGTGTGAAGATTAACATTAGTTAATATTAAATTTCCAACAATCCCCCACATGAATGGAAATTGACTCAACAACATGCAAATAAAAAATGAAGACAGTAGAAAGAGTCCCTATTAGAAGAATACTGCATCAGGATAGGTAGCTTTTGGCCTTGAACCTTCCATAGTGGAATATTGTCGTATTTACTTGGCTAATTAGTGAACATGATGTCTTGAACTGTTCAGCCGTTTGTGTAAACCCAGACAATAGCACTCACACAATACCCTTCTAAACATATCTGGTTTGATCGGTTGTGCTCATTTTGGCCCTAAGCAATTCCTGGTATTCATGAGAGCTTTAGAGAATTTAAGCCTTAAAAAGTTCTCATAGAAACGGCCTCATTTCACACTCACATATGTGACTTCCTATTAAGAGTATCATGCACTATCCCACTCGGATTTCCAAGCTATAGGAATCATTAAAATCAAAGATTACCCTAAAAACACTCTACAGGCAGCACTGTTTCATCATAGGACATGGGTAAGAGATGTAATTTCGGCAGTGCTACTACGTAGTCATCCATAATCCAGTCAGCTAGGTTGGGTATCCACTATGGAGACTTTAAATATTTAGGCTTATACTCCCATTCCCCTCGATGATCAACTAACTCTCTAGTTTGACCTTTAAATATTGGATCCACTAGGTTGACTATTTTTGTAATATATTGCCATCATAATTACACATATGGAAATAAATTACATTCAAGAGTAGTTTTAATTTATTTTGTCAAGACTTAATAATTGTGCCAACTGAGTAACCTTCTAATACTCAGTTAGACACCCCCACATTTGTGGTACTTATAGGAAGATCTTTAACCTTCTCATACTTTGTATAAGAGAAATTTAAACTCTTGTGAACATCAAAGCCTCTCTCCACAAAAACGTGGTGCTTATGAACTAATCTAGAAAACTTCCATTTTCTCTATCAGGAAATAGAATTCCAAATTTTCCTTCATGTCTGTCACCCCCACAATTTTCACATAATTGTTGAAGGTATTGAGCAATCTGTTAATCATTTTTTCATATGCCTAAGAAGTAGAAAACTTTTACTTTATCCTTAAAGAATGAGATAATAGTTCTATAGTATTAGCTTATAATTTCCTTTAAATCAATTTAATGTTGCATTAGCAATAGAATTATGTTTATAACATAATTAACATGTTCTAGTTACCATGCCCTCATTAATTGATTAAAGCAAATTATAAAACTAATTTTCCTTTATAAAGTGCACATCAATTTATACATAGGGTAAGGCTTTGGTACCCTTTGTCGATAGGTAGTACAATGGAGATATTTATTCTTAAAATATCTTCACTTCTTAGGCTCTTTGTAATAGGACTACTAATTAGCTTTCCTCCTTTGAAGTCTCAAAGTTTTCATACCAAGTACCTCACTCGAAATACTTTGACTGCTTTCTAACCATGACCAACATGGTTGCTGGCATGAGCTATGATTGTTAACATAGTCCTACAGGGTTTCTCATTTCTCATACAGAGTAACAAAGCCCCACACAATTTACAAAACAAAATTTTTGCAAATTTCTAAACTGTAAACAAATTGATATGTCTCGTAATAGAGAGCAAGTGGGTCTGTGCACTTTCCCGCATATCAATTCTATTGGACTGCAGCATGGAAATGCCTCCTAGAAAATGCTATAATAGCACCTTCTAACTTAAAAGAATCCAACCAAATGGGTCTGTATATCTCCAACAGCCCCAGCACATTGCATGAACCTAATATTCTATACAAAATCATAGAATATATGTTTTGACATAAAATAGGTTGCCTTCACAAAATTTTGTTTTGCCTAACACAGCAAAACTTCCAGATTTCGATGTCCAACAGAAACAAATGCCAAACAGAAAAATAAGAAAAAACGATGCTATAATTCAGAGGGAAAATTTTCAATATATATACTTTGTCTAACAATAGAAAGAGAATGCAATCAGACTTTCTTTGTGGATATTCATGAGTGCGTCCTATTATGATAACTTAGATGTCTGCAACTTTGAATTGTATAAAACAAAAAGAAACTTTGAATTGTATTCCAATCTGAAAAGGCAAACAATGCATCCTTTGGTCTGAAGAGCTGTCATCCCAAACAGTGCATCCCTTGGTTTGAAGAGTTGTCACTCCCCATGCGAAGATGTCTTTAACCCAAGGGTCATGTCTCTAACCCAATGAATTTTATTAATTTTCATTCAAATAGGAAAATTAATATTAGTTAATATTAAATTTCCAACAAACTCGACTAGTAAAACGATACTATATCAACTAGGTACAAAAACACATACATTTAAAATATGGTGCAATGTAAAAGTTGTGTGTGATACCTTTGTTGATCAATAATTGGAGTTTAAACCATGTTGAAACCTAATGAATGAACCTCTCTGTTCCTAAACTAAGTAATTGAGCTTGTACAAGATCAAAACAAGCGCAAGCAACATTAGATGATAGAAGGTCCCCACAAACTTGGTACAAAGAAATAAAAGGCCTACAACTTACAAGCCTAGATCTTTGCTGTGTCAGCTCTTATTTTCGTACATTGATACACACCATTAAACTTAAGGGAAAAAAATTTAAATAAACTAAAAGCATGGAAGAACAGACTATTTTTTTCTTTTTATTGATCATGTCCTTCGATTGGTTTATGCTAACTTTGATTCAGCTTCTTTTTCTCCCAAACTACAGGGTGCAACAGGTCCTGTCAAGTGTGGTGTTGCCAAAGTTGTGATATCTAACATTACTGGCTCCACGTGCAGTAATTGTATTGCCACAAATGGCGTGACCACCTTGGCCTCCGCCTTGACCTCGTACACTATGAAAGTTGGACGCCCCAACATTCTGACTGCCCGGGTCTGCTGTAATATTATTGTTACGAATCTGGAACCTACTGCTGCTTCTTCCTCCCTGATCTTGCCTATCCATATTCATTTGAGGAAGCTCTTGTTGAGTTCCTTCTCCTTGGAGTTCTTGCTCAAAAAACGTTCTAGGGCGACCAGAAAAGCAATTACCGTCTCACGGGGGTTGTTGCTGGTTCAGTTCTTCAACTTCAGTTCGAGAACCCTAGGCATAAATTTCATAAGTGGACAACTTACTATTTTAAACTAATTACATAAATTCCTTAGGCATAAGCACATAGAATCACATCAAGGAGAAGATCTTGATAATTATAATAGTACATACTCTGTGGAATTAAGAGTTTAACACGTTGTCCGTTTGAATTAAGAGTTTAAGAGGTCGTTTGGTACGACGGACTGTCATGGAGACTAGACTAAATTTTGGGACTATCGTGGATTGGCTTGGCTTGGTCTAAGCTAGATTAATTACTTACCAACGTTTGGTGCTGCATTGGACTAAGAAGCTGGATAATGAAAATAGCACTATCCTGTGTTTGGTTTATACTTGGACTGGGACAAAAAAATTTAAAATTTTCTTGACGTGATAAGATTTTGATTATCAACTATTTTTACTATAATTCCAAGGAAAAAAATTAATTTAAAAAAATTGAGAAAAAAAGCCATACCTGATACATACCTTCATCAGAGGAGGAAGGGTTCCCAAAATCTAGAAATCGTTGATAAAGTTAGAATCATCTCTTTGAATTGGCTGAAACCCTAGAAATTTTACAGCAAGAAGTTCTGAAATTCAAAATACAAATAAATTAGAGAAGAGCAATAAGGAGACTGATTGAGGGAGGGAGAGATAAAGAATGACGAAGAGAGAGAAACCAACCGATTGTTGTAGTGATCTTTGGCCTTTTGGGAACCAATTTGGGGTTAAGAGTAATCAGAAGCATAAAAGTATTGATTTGGGGTTAAGAGTAATCAAAAGATATCAAGTTTTGATTTCATGTGGGAAACTGAAACGCCTCCTCAAAATTTTGAGTTTCCAAGCTTTGTCTTCCATACTAAATCTAACTTCAATTCGGAGATATACGACGACAATCAAGTAACGACGCAAAGTTAACACTTCCAAACCTATTTGCGACGTGAGATGCAATGTTACTAATTAATGTGTCGTAATTATGTTGGTGCGAATCACTAGCGCACAAAATTACATGTGTTTGCATGGGCCGCATCCACCGTCACAAATATTCATTGCAAATAGGCATTTTTCTTGTAGTGCTAGAGCCACTTGCTTCCTCTTTACTTAACCTGCTAGTTTCCTTTGTGCTCTTCCAATTGTAGTACACAATATGAAATTTGTCAATCCCACCGTCGCCCTTGTCTGCATTAATCATGTTGCCCTCAACAATAAGGCCGCCTAATTTGCCGCCACCTCCGGCTTTGGCATCTCCGGAGTTATATTTGTTGCCGAAGTCAAAAATTCCAACGCCTTTGCCACTGGCTGCATTAATTACATTCCTGAGAACTTTGCTGGTGCCGTCTTTTTTTTTAAATGTTTATGACCATCTTTCGCTCAGCTTTTGTTTGCGGGAGCTGAAGATGATTTGCTCCCATGTTCACCTAAATCAAAACATATGCTGGCTGCTACTTCTCATTTTATAAGTGAAAATATCAACTAAAAGAAGGGACAAGCAATTGCAGCTCTTTTTGGAAAAGGACAAAAGCTTTTCACACGCTTTTTCAATATCTAGATATTCTTCCGTTAACTTAGTAGAGATGAATTGTTTTTCATAACTATGTTATTAATTTGGCAAACTCGTCACAATGGTTAATGATTTGCTTGAAATCTAGGAACACATTGTCAAATTTTTCGGTAAGTTGTAAATGTGCCATGGTGCCACTTGTGAAATTAGGGCTTAACTCTCGATTCAAAGAAAAGATTAGGTTTAACCTTTGCACTCAGGGCTTAACGACCTTGAGGGAAATTGAGATGCACAGGATTGAGGTTAGGGGTTTGATACCATTTTGAGGATCAAGGATTTGTTTAACTTGCGACAGTAAGAACAGGTATTGACATTGACACGGGCTTTTGTGAGTTTTTGCTTCCAACTTAGGTTGCTTGGTTTCATCAATCGAGCCCCTAATTATATGGATGGTTTCATTAGACGGGGTTTAGGGTTTTTATTATATAGTCATTGACAGCTATTGCTAAGGGGATTTGTGGCAGGGAGTTTAGCATGCAGTTTTCCATTCGGTCTAGTTTATCAGTTTACATTCCAAGCACTAGGGGTGGGCACGGTTCGGTTTGGACCGGTTTTTGCCTCAAATTAGAACCGATCCGATACTATTCATCCGGTTTGGTTCGGTTCGATTTTAATAAAAAAAATTTCAAAAACGGTCCGGTTCGGTTTGAACCGGTTTCGGTTCCGGTTCGGTTTTGAACCGGATTATAAACATTATTTTTTTAAATTATTTTTTAATACAATTCTCAACTAAAATATTATTTTTTTACTTGAAAATTAACAAATTATTCAATTTCATATAAAAAATAAATATTAAATTGAGAAAAGAGAGATATTTTGACATTGAACTTGGATAAATATTAGGTTTTTTTTAGTGAAATTAAAAATATAGCATTAAATATAAATATATATTGAAATTATATATTTTTTTAGTTTCACCGGTTCGGTTCGGCCCGGTTCGGTTTTTGAAGACATGGAACCGGATCCGGAACCGTTCCAAACCGGTTCGGTTCGGTTTTTGACCGGTTTTTGACTTTTTGATCAACTCGGTTTTTTTCCGGTTTGGTTCGGTGCGGTTCGGCTCGGATTTCCAGTTCGCCGGTTTGAGTGCCCACCCCTACCAAGCACAGCGGGATCATTAGAAATGTTTTTGAGAGTCATGAACAAATTGCGTGGACATATAAAAGTGCGCGCCTATTATCACTTACCAATCTACATGAGAAATTTTGCATCATACACATACTTGGTTTGAGAGAGAAATTAACCTTGTGAGGATCTGTGAACTTCTAATCCCAGAAAATAATGCAATGGACCTAGATCCTTAACTGGA
This sequence comes from Prunus persica, assembly GCF_000346465.2. Lineage (NCBI taxonomy): Eukaryota > Viridiplantae > Streptophyta > Magnoliopsida > Rosales > Rosaceae > Prunus > Prunus persica. The sequence goes on from NC_034009.1 coordinate 16,421,158, forward strand.
AAGAGATGACTGAGCTGAGTAATCAAAATAGAACATGCAGCAGAGGAATTCCAAGTGCCTCACAGCTCTTTTTTTCTCTCTCCCTTGAAACTTCTTCTCGAAGCTCTCTCCCAACCACCTACGATTTTCTCCTAATATCTAACATTTGTACACACTACTTAAATACTGAAACAGGCATATCTAGAATAAATTTAAAAAAATAAAAAGTTTTTCAAGTGGAACGCCTATGATTAAAAAAAGGCCTCTCACATTGCGCGGAAGAGTGTATGGAGACGCTAATCTTATTAATTGGTTCTACTTTTACTTTGAAGAATTGATGAAAGCATAAGTAGCATGGTGTGACATCGAGGCTAAAAAATGCAATATTAACGTTACAAATGAATGTGCCTAAGAGGTTTTGGTCTCAAGGAGTTCTTGCAACCACCTACCTCATCAACAGACTACCTAGTCGTGTTCTAGATTCAAAATCACCATATGAGGCCATGCAAAAAAAAAAAAAAAAAAAAAAAAAAAAACCTTTCCCATCTGAGAATTTTTGGATGTACTTGATATGCTCATATTCAACCCCATTACCGAGGCAAGTTAGATCCCAAGGCAGTTAAGTGTGTTTTCATGGGTTACTCCTCCACTCAAAAAGGTTACAAATGTTACAATCCATGTTCCAAGAAGCTATTTGTCTCAAGAGATGTAAGGTTAGATGAGATCGAACAGTATTTCAACAAGCCATCATATCAAAATCTTCAGGGGGAGCACTTACTAGATTTCTTTCCAGCCTTCGCCTCATTTTTATCAATTTGAATTCTCCTTTGGTGCACCAATAATCGTATGAAATTCCTGGCGGAAACCCCGAATCATGACTTACAAATTTGGCCTAATAAATTTGGCTTTCACAAGTCTTACAATTTATTCCTTGACTTGTGATTCTACTTCTGCCCACATCCGATGAGGCGACTGCTTGAAGGGCTTAAAATCTTCCACCGTTGGTAAGCGGTGCTCGACCAAGTCATGACTTAATCCAAGCATCTCAGTGTGTTCCCAGGCAAAGCAATCCTTGAACTCTCTCAAAAGCTCTTCCATCTTGGCCTGAAGTTTTGGCTCTGTTAGACATAACGTAGATTGGTCGATGGTTGTCTTTCGTCCCCAAGCTCGAGTGCATCATCCTCCGGACCTTGATGAAGAAATTCCACCAAGTTGGTGGTAGACCCATGCTCTTCCTCTATGCTTGTATCACTCATTGACGGAGAAAAAATTAGCTACATTGGGACTTTCCCCATCTGCTTGGGCATCATATGCCCGCAAGTCTATCAACTTTTGGGCCGAGCCTCCCGTAGGTCGGCCGTTCCTATCTGACCCCGTAAAATAAAGAGGCCCAATATCATCATCATAAAACTCTACCTTCGTCGCATTGGCGGAGGCCATGAAGGGCCGTGCATCGACGTGAACAATCTCTACACTTTCATGGATCCAATCTCGGCCCAACAAAGCATTGAAAGAGGTCGTTGTCTCCACCACAAAGAAGGCAGTCACTCTAACTTTTTGCCCCGTTCTAACTTGGAGTGGGATAATTCCCTTTGCAGTTGTGGTGTCTCCCATGAACCCACTAACCGTTGTCTCGGTCGGAATTAACAAATCTGAGCATTTCTTTAACTTCCTCATGATTGAGCCTAGTAGGATATTGACCGTAGCCCCCGTATCCACAATGACCTTGCCCACCGAAACTCCATCAAAATGAGTGCCCATGTACAATGGCTTAAGGTGGAGGACATTTTCTTGGTGGGCATCTCATAGCACACCTTTTCGGGCAATTTTTTCCTCCGTTTTGGGCAGCACGATGCAAGGTTGGGCATTCCCTTCCTTTGGAATTTCTTAGGCCACCTCAATTTCTTTAGCCCTTTCCGTTTGGTCTGTTGACTCAACCTCATCGAACACATCTCCGTCCATATAATTAGGTTGATCCGACCGAGTTTCGAAAAATAGTGGGAGTGTAACAACCATGGCACTTACCTCGTCAAAGTCTCCAAACTTCACTTTGGCCTTGCCCACTTTTAGTTCATTCTTAAACTTGGCCATCACTTCCCTGCACTCCTTTTCAAGATGCTCTATACCATTTCTTCTCCATATTCTTCATCTTTGGCTATCAAACCTTCGGCCGATGCGAAATTGGGCTAGTGGTTTTCTAGCATCTCTTTATCTTCCCCTTCAACCGTATATTTAGCCTCTGGTCTTCCCTCGGCCGTATGTTCGGTCTCTTTTCCTATTTTGTTCACCTCGGCCTTGTGCTCGACCATGACTTGGTCTTCCTCCGCCTTTGGCCCACTTTCTTTCATATGGAGCTCGCCCCTAGTTTCTTCGACCATGTTCTGGTCATTTTCTCCTTTCTTCTTAACCTCGGTGGGCTGAGCTCCCTTGGTCACTATCAGAGTCTTGGCGACTAAAGGTTTAGTTTTCGGTCAAGCAACCCTTGCTTTCTTACCCTTCAAAGGTTTCTTGCCTACCATTTTGGTTAGCCCACTAACTTCAGCCTTAGAATTTTTTGTCTTAAAAACCCTAGTAAAATGGGCCTCTAATTCCGAGATTGGCTCTTCCGGGGCCGTTACCACTACTCGGCCATTCACCCATTCTTAACTTATTTTCATCTCCTCGGCCGAGGCTACCTCTAAGGAAGCGACAACATCAACTTGGCCAACTCCAATTCCTCCAATTAAAGCTCCCTTCGAAGCTCGACCAAACGGTCGAGTTGAGCTTGCCCTTTGTCTGCCCGCCTTGCAAGTTGTGGCATATTGCCTTTGAGCCCTTCTAGTTTGAGTCTTGCTCAGGGGTACCAGTGGGAGTTTTGGGCCTCTTCTTTTATACCATTGGTCCGCCTTTGTGTTCGGCACCTTGAAAGTTGACTCTCGCGGGGTGAGGTGTTGATACATAGGCCACATCTCAACTTTTGCCTTCTCCCACCTTAATCCACATGCTTCGATTTTGGCTTGAGTCTGGCAAATCAATGTCTTCATACCTTATAGAGGCATGTTGATTTCTCCTCTTCGGCCGATATTGCAGCCTCTCGTACTTATCTTGGTACTCATGTAATGGCCGTTTATTCGGTCGGACTTGTTATCATATTCCTAGGTCTGCCCACTTGGGCTCGATCCTTGACTTGCTCCTTATTCAAGCCTTTGGCCGGTTCCTTGGTTGGCTCCTTGGATTTTGGCGGAACCAACTCGAGAGTTACCTTGCATTGGCATCGACTTTATAGCACAATCGCTTTTGGAGTTTCTTTCTTGGTCGAAACTTTTTGCATGGGAACCTTGGCCACCTCAGGATACATTTTGGCATTGCCCCTTGCCTTAGGGTCCGCCGGAATCTCCATTGCCCTTCTTTCTGTCGGAGCCTTTGCTGAGCCACACAAGCCCAACCTTTGCTTAGGTTGGTCTGCCCTTGGGAAATTGACATTCACCATAGTGACTTGGGCATTGACTAGGATTCTAGTCAATGCCCATGATAACTTTCTTTGGAAACTTCAAGATCTTCAAATCGATGAAGTCTTTTGGGAGGTTTCACTAAACTTCGAAATTTGGACCATCGTCGGCCTTTGATCCTTGAAGGCTTTAGACAAAGCCTTGAACATATGGCCCTTTTGCCATAATCTCGGCCAAGTTTACCCCGACCGACTCTTCTTCTTCTTTTAGGAAAACCTTCTGATCTCTTTCTTCTGATTCTATATCTTCAACGTCCACCGCGTGGACCGCCATAGTTCTAGGCCCAGAGGGTTTGGTCGAATTCTTATAAGAGGTTGGTCAAGGTTCCGACCGCCCCTTTTGTTGTTCCTTCTTTATAAGGGCTTCGTATCAATCCACCCGAAGTAAAAGATCATAAATGTCACGGAACTAAATTCCTTCAAATTTCTTTCGAAGGTCAAGCAACAATCCTCCTTGGGCCAATTTCACAAATTCGTGCTTTGGCATATTAACCGTGCACCTAGCCCTTGCTTCTCTAAATTGCCCCAAGTATTCTTGGACCGACTCATTTGGCTTTTGGCTTATCTTCGCCATGTTGGCCACTGAGACTTCCTATTCTAGCCGACAAAATTGCTCGTGGAAGATTTGCTCTATAACTTGCCAATTTAGGATGGAGTTTTGTGGAAGTTTTGACATACCACAAGAAAGCTACCCCCGTGAGTGTACTTGGGAATAACCTTAGTTTCAAGGCCTCACGATGCCCAATCTCTGCACATTGGACAGTGACTCGGCCAATATGTTCGACGGTCGACTAGAGCCCATCTCCCGACAATAGTGCAAAATCCGGAACCTTGAAACCCCTCAGAAATTCCTCTTGATCAAAGTGCCGCGGATATGGCCTCCGGTAGACTGACCTACCAATCCTCCTAGCATGGGGCATCATATCTTGAATCATTTGTCAGACCATACCTCAGTTGATTGCTTGGTTTCCTAACAAAAGGTTGTTCGTATTTCTGCCAAGACTATTTCAATCACTGACTCCGGCGAATTAGTTGATATGAGGCCCAGCAAAATTGGCCCCGGTCCCTTGGTGAGCTTGTGGGAGGAATTAAGTGGCCGGATTCGGCCTTAAGACTGGTCCTCCAATGACTTCCGTAACATCTTCAACTAACACTTGGTCGTGGCCGAGGGCCGTTGCTCGGCCAGGGCCATTTTGCTCTTGTTGAGTGATCGGAATATTTTGTAGTTGAGTATTCATAGGGAGTGGTTCAACCATCTGATTATGCCTAAAGTAATTGAATCCCTCCGGCGGATTACTTGGGTGATGGATTTGGCCCCAAGTCATCTTTCGCCCAAAAATCACAAACTTCCACCTCTGTGGCCGAAATCAAGGCGTCATTCATCTTCTGTAAACGAAACTCAATATTGAGCCCTTTTTTCTTTTCTTTTTTTCTTTTTTTTTCCTTTTTTCTTTGTGTTTTTTTAAAATTTTTATTTATTTATTTATTTTTAAAACTAAGTGGCCAATTCATTCAAGAATGAACCATGACCTTTATTTGAATCTTAACAGCCTATTTAGTAGGTGGCCGTGTAGAATAAAATTTTCATGGAGACCATGGCGGTGGCCAACCATGTTTTACTCCAAGCTTGGAGCCCTTCTTATTCTCAACTCGGATCTTGCCATTTTGTTAGCGATGGGTTGAAATGCTAGGATGACTAGCACTACCCAGTTGACTTATGGCCATCACTTTGGTCAACCCTTCATGCCCCCAAGTCCACTTGGTTGGCCAATCTTGGCCTTTGGTTGGGGCTCAATAAACTTGACCACTTGCAATTGTGGTCTTGCAATGTCGAGTTTTTCTCCTACAACCATATCTATTATTATTGCATCTTGAATCATGCTCTGGCCTTCTTCTTCACTAGATTATAGGCCATTACACCTTAGGATGGTTGCCTTGGGTTGGACCATATTGCAATTTTCATTGGTGACCATCTTTTGGGTCTTATCCCCTTGGGTGGACTCCTTTTCCTCAACCAATGTCAGGCTTTCAATAGGACAGTCGACTTGAACAATTGATCATAAGGTCGTCTCGCCCATCTCTTTCTCACTCTCATATTTCCTACGAACCTCACTTTCCTCTAGATGAGTAGGTGGAATAGGTGGCCGACTTGCAACCACATGAGAATTTTCCTCTTGCGACTGAGAATCAAGGTTGGGGTTGAGAGTTTGCCCCTCGGCTTGTTGGCTAAGAACTTGCTCTTTGACCACAAGTCGCAAGGAGATTTCACGCAAATGTTGGACCAAAAGTTCGTTGGAAACTGCCATCTCCATAAATATATCTTTCACTTCAAATATTTCCTTTACGAAATTTTGATGTTCTTTGTCCATGCGGTCAACATATGGCCTCTCGCTTACGCTAAGAACATCTTGGCCATTATAGCCATTAGAATGATTCGTTTGGTGGGAGCCATAACTAGGCTGATCATAGATATTGGCCGGATTATTTTGGGCATCTAGGTAAGTGTATTGTCCTCCGGCCACTTGATTGTACTGGCCATTAAATTGGCTACCAAAGCCATATTGATATGTAGAACCATATTGGCCGCTATAGCCATTTTGATTAGTTTGGCCACCAAAGCCATTTTGATCATTCGAACCATTTTGGTTCATAAGATCATATCCGCCAATATAGTTGTGCCCACTATATTGGTCACCAAATCCTCCAACATAGTTGTGCCACCATATTGGCCACCAAACTGACTACTTGAGCCATATTGGTTGTTAGGCCCATCTTGATGGGTAAAATTATATTGACCATAGTATTGGCCGATAGATTGGCTATTCGAGCCATAAGAATCATAGTCGTTGTAGTTCATTGGCTGATAGGAATGTTGCCATTCCTTTCGGTCGCTCATAAAGTGTGTCCCATCAGGCGTGCCAAATTATGTTTCCCTCTTTTCGACCGGGGCGGCCGACGGAAGGAACTTTTGGTCCTTCTTCTTTTTTGAGTGCGGGGCGTGTCACCACCAAGCCCCGAATTTGGGCTTGAATGGAATGTGAGTAGATGGATGTGTTGCGTCCGAGATCTTACTTTAATCAAACGATTGTTCGGCCGAGCAAGGAACCTCCTCACGGCCTAGGTTCTTTCACTACCTAGGGGTCAAGGCTTTATGTCAGCGACCAAATAATGTGGAGTGGGTGGAGATGTAGTTAGAACGTGAAACGTAATGAAACGGAGAACAAATGTGTAAAGTAAAGGTGCTTAAACTTAAATATAATTTAAAGACAAATGCGTAAAGTAAAGTGCGAAAGATAAATAACGTAAAGACGAGAATTAAAGTGCGATAAAATGAATCAAAGCAATAAATAAAGTAAGAACGAAATGAAAGCGATAAGAACGATAAAGTAAAATGAACTTGAAATTAAACTTAATTGAAGTGCGATAACAATGAAAAGTAAATCAATTGAAATAAACTTGAATTTAAATGACAAGAAAATATAAATTGAATGAGAATTTAAACTTACACTAAGAAAATGAAGAACTCGCTACGCTAGGTGCATGAAAAGTAAAATCCTAAGTCTAGGAAAACAAAAAGTGCGAGACGAAAAATAGGTTTGTCTGTCTGATGTTGTCCCTTCTGCCTTGGTCGAGCAAGGTTTATATAGGGCACTCGTCAGCCCATGGGCTGGCCATTGAATGACCCAAGGTCAACTCTTTTAAAACTTCTTTCCTTCCAAGGCCCCTCTAAATCCGTAGGATTACATTGATTGAAATATTCTGACATGCTTGATTCTTCCTTACTTTGGAACACTTGGAGTTACTATCAAATCTCTTGATTTCTTTCCTTATGAAGCCTCCGTCACGTGCACATACTCTTTTGAAAATCTGGGCATGAATAGATGGCTTAAACTTGGACATCTGATTTCTCTTGTATTACCACCTACATAATATATATTAAATTTTATATGTATATATATAATAGGATGAGGAAGGCTTCAGCTTAAGAGCCTTGCCGCACATGCAGGTTCATATATACTTATCCATATATATAATTTATGCTAATATATATTACTATTATTATTATATACATATTTATATATATATATATATATATAAAAGCATAACAATAAGGCAAGGCAGCTTGAACTGCCGGGTATACATATATATTAATACTAGCCTCTCTGCACGCGCTTCCGCGCATGCGAGAGGTTTCCCTCAAATAAAATTATTTGAGGGACGCCTTTTAGGGTACCCTACGACTCCTGTGGTCCAAGAGATCAGGACTGTATATATATAAGCATAACAATAAGGCAAGGCAGCTTGAACTGCCGGGTATACATATATATTAATATATATATATATATATATATGAATAAGACACCTTCGGCCCAACTTTTGCAGACTAACCACAGGCTCCAGCCGCATAACTCATATATATATATATATACGATGAAAAAACAAAGCTCCAACCATAATTCATTCTCCCACAACGTTCGGTCGCATCTCCCTTGAGCACCTCATAGCCCAGATTCCTCTCCATCCGTACTTCAAATACAGCCCCACCATTCTTCGAACAGTCAGCCGCATTCAACAACGGCCCGACCGCTTTCTCCAGCTAGAGCCCGGCCGCCAACTCGAGCACTATTTCGAAAAAACCGGGCCTACCTCTCCAGCCCCATTCGAACAAAACTCGGCCGCAAAACTCTCAGCCCAGTTCGAACTGCCCGGCTACATACCCAGCTGCCCAATTCCTTCCTTGCCCAGCTCCGTAATTGAGAAGCCCGATCGCTATTCTTCTTGTGCCCGGTCAATTCTCGTGCCTGGGGTGGATATCTACCACCCCCAAACAATAACACTTTTTTTTTCCTTCTTCTTCCATTAATTTTCTACAAAACAACTGACACAAAATAAACAAACACAATATACTTGAAATCTTAGCAAAATAGTAAGTGTTAGATGCATATAATTATATACATATATTTTCTGATCTATCAAACATCCATGTTAACTAGCACATATCTATGTGCTTAAGGGTTAATAGATACCTACAACAAACAAATTAAGGAGGGTGTATTCAATGTAGATTTTAAATGATTTTAAAAGGTTGATGGAGCTTAATTGAATTTAATTGAGTTTGACAGAATTCTACAAACTCCACATAGATTTTGACTGAATTAGTGTATAAATTTTAACTAAGTTTGTTGGAATTTTATTGTTGAGTTTAATGGAGTTTATAGCAATGGCGGTGGTGGTGACGGCAATGTCAGTGGTGATGGTGGTTGTGGGGAGGTAATGGTGGAGGAGGAGGAGGAGGGGGGGGTGGTAGTGGTTGTGGCGGTGGGAGTGAGGTGCGGTTTAAGGACCCGCCCCGAATTTTCTCAAAACCCGAGATGAACCCTTTGGAATTCCTGACATCACCCCGATGCCAGGCACACTTACTAAAAACCGAGACTTCCTGCCGAAATTTCGGCAGAGTCTCCCCTATAAATTGTACATTTCCCAAAATTTATACCTGCATGAAAACGCATTTAATATTCCCAACTGGCAGCATGCACAATATAATTTCATGCAATTCACACAAATGGCCTTCGGCCTTCTAATAATTCTTAACCAACTACCAAACCATTCAAATACCAAATATGACTAACATTTAGTCTGCGGCTGCACCTAATAACCTTAGGCTGCCTACGTACCCTCCTTGAGGGATCAAGCCACACGTAGTTCTTCCATAAAACCCAATTCCACACATAGGCGATACCTTATTTCATTTCTCTGTATCTCATATAATCTCCCCATACGCCGGTACAACCAACGCCACGTATGGGGCCTGTCAACACGCCGGATAACCTACGCCACGTGCGACCATGCCATACTATCATAATATCTCCCCATACGCCAGTACAACAAACGCCACGTATGGGGCCTGTCCCAACGCCGGATAACCTACGCCACGCGGGACCTCAACATCATATCACAAATCTCCCCATACGCTGGTACAACCAACGCCACGTATGGGGTCTGTCGACACGCCGGATAACCTATGCCACGTGCGACCTCAACACAATATCACAAAGCTCCCCATACGTCGGTACAACCAACGCCACGTATGGGGTCTGTCTCAACGCCGGATAACCTACGCCACGTGAGACCTGAACATAATATCACAAATCTCCCCATACGCCGGTACAACCAATGCCACGTATGGGGCCTGTCCCAACGCCGGATAACCTACGCCACGCGGGACCTCAATTTCACTTGGTGGTACTTGTGGTAAATCCAACATCCGAGGAGGTACCTAAAGTAGTGCGTATAGCACTCCAAACTGACATTCTAGACTCTGTTGTACCCTTGTACAACCATATATAATTATATAAATAATTCTAATATTGTGTAACCCTCCACAATAGTCTAGCTCCCGATAATCCCCCCTGGAAGGGTGAGATTACTCCGGAAGACTCACGGTCAACCAAGGGTCAAACTACTCTAACCCTGGTCAAACGGACCTGCAGAACCCACGACCTCCAATTTCCGATCCGGAAGTCCCTATGGGTTCTACCAGGTATAGGACACTTGTCCTGCGAGTTTGGTTCAGATCGGACGGTCGGATTGTTCACGATCGCACGATCTGACAATTAATAAAAAAATATAAATTTTAAAATTATTATTCGGAACATCCGGGGCTCCGATTCACGATTCGTGAATTCCTACATGATCCTAGAATTACCTAGATTAACATATATTAAATTTGGGACCATCCAACGGTCCCAACCTATCGAACTCGGATAACGCGCGATATGCGATTCTCCGTTCGATAGTCAAACGACGTCCGAATTGAGATCCGCGAAATCCTACGCACTCGTGACAACCTAAGGATCTCATCGGAACACAGTGCTACTTTTTTCAACGTGCCCACGCGCCGCCGCACGCGCCGGCAGCGCGTGGTGCCCAAAGCGATAACGCTTCGCCGGAAAATCTCAAAACCACGGCTCCAAACTCCTACCCTAGGTATAACACCCTATTTGAAGCCACTTTTGTTCTTGGACCTACCCCAAAAAGTGGCCGAAAATGGCCGATCACGGCGGCCGAAGTTCGGCCAATTTTCAATTCGAAAATTGAGTTGGCTACGCTAAGAATCGATCTAATCCTACCCAACCATCAGCTAGAGCATGCAGAAGGGATGAATTTCCATACCTTGATCGCCAGAAATGGCGGCCGGAGGAGGGAGATCGGCGGCCGTGAAGATCCGGCGACATCCGGGCGAAAATCGCCATTTTCCGGCGGCTGGAGCGGCGGCCGATGTCGGGGGTGGGCTGGGTCGTGACGCCGAGGGCGAGCCGGTTCTTTTGGCACCGGCCCCGTCCGCTGCCGCGGCCGGTGGCCGGAGTTACGAGGAGAGAGAGAGAGAGAGAGGGCCGACGGGAGAGAGAGAGAGAGATCGCGGGAGAGAGAGAGAGAGAGAGAGAGAGAAACCAGATTTTTATAAAAAAATTCCATTTCGAAATATTTACGATTGTGCCACTGGGCTTCTTTTGACCATATCTCTCTCGTTACAACTCTGATTCGAGCCCACTACGTGTCTATGAACTCGTCTCAGTACGACCTATCCAAAAATACAAATCACGGCCCCAAACTCTCTCCGGTTAAAAATATGACTAAAATACCCTTAAATAATTAAATAATTAAATAAGGGTTAAATTTGGGGAAATTTGGGGTCGGGGTGTTACATGCGGTGGAGGTGGGGATGATAGTGATGGTGGCGGTGGAGGTGGTGGCGGTAAAGATTTGTCATAGCCTAAAATTAGTCTATTATCAAACGAAATCCACCCCTTTTGTATTTCCTTTAAAATCAATAAGTTTTTGAATGCAACCAAACTTTTTATGAAGTCTAAAGTTGTAATTGAATGCATCCAAATTTGAATGGAGTTTAAAAAGTATGAATTGAATACACCAAGAAGTGAATAGACTTCTATAAAATCGTGATTGAACACACATAAACTTTTAAACTTCTTTAAAATCTTTTATAATCTAAATTGAATGCACCCCTCTTAATATTCTGAAACCACATTGGTTAGTTACAAATTTACACAACAAAAATGTATTTTTGCAGACATGGTATATTAAGTTAATATGGCGTTCATTATGAATAAACCGTCATGGTTAGTTGGAACAAGCCCGATGCTATATTATATTCTACGATAACTACGTTTATGTGTGCAAACCAAGTGGTGTACTTACTTAATACGTCGGCGCTAATTATGAATCTATCGACGTGGATTCTAGTAAAATTATACGACGTTGATTAAGAAGATTTTGTCGTGTTTAACTAACATTTAACACGGTGGCAGTTTTAGTAAAACGTCGTCTTTACTTTCTACGTTGGTAGCTTCATACCTACTGTCGTTGTTTTGGTGGTTAAGAGTTTACGTATGGAGAAAATAGGCTTTGTAAGTTTCAGGAGTTGTGTTTTAAAAATACTCAAGCCGATCTCAATTTTTGAGGTGTTAAAGTTACTTATCCACGGCAGTTTTCTATTCCGTCGTCTTTCTAAAAAAAACAACGGTATTTATTTAGAGTTTTTCTATTTAAACCCAGCAATTCTCTTTGTTCACCATAAATTCTAAGTTCACCATAAATTCTAAGTTCACCCTAACTTCTAATTCAAATTTGCACAATTTCTAAGAAAACCCCACTATCTTCCCAAACTACCACTAAATGCACACCCAATAGAAAAAAATAAAAATAAAAAACTCATCAACCTTGACATCCCGCTATCTTGCTCCTCACCACTCAACTCAAATGTAACAATATTATGAAATGACATGTGATAATTTATAAATCTCAAGTATCATTTATTAGTTACAAATTTCACATATATGATGACCTCACCTCAGTAGAAATTTATTTCCAACTAGACTTCATTCAATTATCAGTTAACTTATGAGAAGGAAAACAACTTCTTTATAAGTTGATATAAAGAAAAAGGAATTACATACTCTCTTTGCCAACAAATCTTTTAACGACTTCTTACTGAACAATTTGAACAAGGATACACCTGCAAATGTGTGCCAATAAGTTGACATTCGAAAAACTAATTAACTAAGCTAAGCGTCAACAAGAATAACCACTCTGATTGCTTTTAGTTTTTTAATATACTTTTTGGGACTAAAATATCTATATTCAAGGTTCGACAAGAGATTATGCTGGAAAAAAAGGTGCCCACCGGGGGAAGGAAAATTTCGTGGAAAAGTGTTGGGTTAGCAGCGTTTCGCTGTGAGAGAAAACGTTTTGTTTGTAAATGCTGTAAATAATAACTATTTGCAGCATTTAGTAAATAAACGTTGTAACCCAATGTTGTAAAAGCTTGCATTTTTTGTAGTGCCTTCAATTGCATGCGTTGCTAGTACACTTGCCACGGGCATCTTAACAAGCAACTGGCCCAATCTGCATCACAGTAGGCTTGAAAGAGACCTTTTGGCAAACCATGCGAGGATCTGTGAACTTCTAATCCCATAAAATAATGCAATCAACCTAGATCCTTAACTGGAAAGAGACGACGGAGCTGAGTAATCAAAATAGAACATGCAGCAGAGGAATTCCCAGAGCCTCACGACTTTTTTTTTTTCTCTCTCCCCTAAAACTTCTTCTCAAAGCTTTCTCTCCCAACCACATAGGATGTTCTCCTAATATTTAACATTTGTACATGACTTAAAAAAGCAGTTGAAACTAGCATCTAGAATAAATAAATATAAATAAAAAGTTTTTTAGTCATGCATAGTGCCCGTGATTAAAAAAATGCTTCTTACATGCGCGAAAGAGCGTATGGAGACGCTAGTCTTATTAATTGGTTCTACTTCTTTTAAGGATTGATGAAAGCATAAGTAGCATGGTGAAATTGGCATCGATACTCTAAAAACTGCCATATTAATAGGAAAATCTCCAATAGTTTGAGTAAAAAAATTTTGTCTATCTATACAGAGCCAAAGATGCAAATGTATAAGATAAAAACAAAAACAAAAGCAAAAGATACAAATTTGAAAATTCACACACACACTCAATTGTATTAGTTAAACAGGTTTCAATATATCCCACAAAATATTGGCAAAGATCCCAGATTTTCATTTCTTTCTATGAATGGTGCTTTGCATACACCTTGCTACTCAACAAAATTCTGAACATCTTCCTCATCTAGCACTCTTGGGGCATGAACCACATGGAAATGGACCCCACCAGCTTCAGCATCATCGGCAAAAGTTCTAATGTTATGCACTATTGCAAAGTTATAACTGAAATTGAGCAGAGGAGGAGAGAAGAAGAAAAGAGGAAAAAGGAAAAATAATAAAGAAAGAGAGAAAGACAAGGAAAAAAAAAGAGAGGGAACAAATAGAAAGGAAGAGATAGAAGAGGAAATAGAATTAAAAACAAGAAGAGAGGGTGAGATATTAAATAAACGGCAATTGGTGCAAATACGACAGTAAAAACACAAATTCGTAATGAATTCGCATACTTCGACTCGGTAATGGAGAAGGACTCCCTTAAGATATACTTTAGTGGCCATAAAGGAAAAAGCTATAACAATAATCATGTGTTTGGATGAGGAAATTTTAAAAGTATTAAGCCATTCATAAATGATGAAATTTAAAATGACTTAAAGTAAGAACGGTGTGTTTGAATAAGGAAATACTTGGGTTGAAAAGACTTGGTATATATATATACTAATGGGATGTAGAAGAAGAAGAAGAAATGCATAAATTTTATAGAATTATCAGTGGATGTCATTTGCATCTTGAAAATGTACAATGTTGGCACATGCTTGAACTTTGATGTACAATGAATTTTGCCACAATCATAGTCTAAAATATCAATAATATCGACGAAATATGGAGGATATTATCATTTTTTCAAGTCCCGGATATTTCGGAACATATCCATACACATATCTTATAAATATCGACAATATCGACGATAATATCGGAAAATATCGATGTCTATAATTTCGCTCACACTTCAGCAATATTTTGTTAAAATATTGCTATAATATCAAAAATATCAAAAATATCGATGTAATGGAAAAAATGAAAAAAAAAAATACAAAGCACACACGCAAAGGAGTCAAACCCCTGCCATTTCACTCCTCCAATGCCTTAACCACCATATTGCTTATGTTTTTGTGATAATATGCTAAAATATGTTTACTTTTTATTGCTTTGTTTTGAACTGTTTTTGCAAAAAATAGATTTACACATGAGAATGTGAGTCTTTGACCTTTCCCTTTTGGGATAAAATCAAGCGACTTATGGAAAGAATCTGAGACCCAATCTTCAAATGATTTTGCTTATGGATAACGTCAACCAATCTCGAATTCATATAGGTGCACTATGCCAAATTTTACTTTACACTAAACCACATAGGCATCGACAAATCTAAAAACCGATGCTATTAGTATTTTAGGCATCGATTTTATAATTAATAGGACTAAAGGGGTATAAAGGCATCAGTACAAATTTTAGGGGTTTTCTACTGATGCCGTTGATTGTAGTTTAGCATCGATGATATAATTTACTGATGCGTAAAATGTTTTTGAATAATTTTTTTAAGCAGAACAATTATAACGACGCCAAAACCATGTCAACGCCGCTACAGTGATTTTTTGAACAAAACATTTTCTCTCTCACGATACTCACTCTCTTCATTTCTTTTCCTCCATCGATTTCTTCTACATCCTCAATCTCTGCCACCATTATCTCTGTCCTCCATCCATCTCTGCCGCCATCTTCTTTCTCCTCCGTCTCTACCGGCATCTTCTCCTAAACCCTAAAAATTAGAACCAACTAAACCTAATTTCTAAGCCCTCTTTTGATATCTCAAATTTGATTTGATTCGAATCCATATCTGAGGACGCGATGGGCAATTTCAACCTCTCATGCTTCATCGTCGCCATTATCTAGATCTGAGGTAAATTTGGCAACTACTTCATACAGAGATTTGACGAGTAGCAAGTGATGAATCCAACAAGGTATCTGTGTTTTCAGAGGAATATGAGTATGACTAGCTGTGTTGGCTCAGGTCCAATGGAATATGAGTATGACTAGCTGTGTCCCTTGGATTTTAGCAGATAAAATGTGTTCTTGCCTAACATGTCTATTAAGCTATTGGGTCAGTGTGTTTTATTCAAATTATTTTATTTCAACATTTTCTTGTATTTTTTTAATTGTTCTTGATCGTTTACCTGCTATTATTCTGCTGAAATATCAAATGAAAAACTTAACTTTAAGATTCTATGGAACTCAAATAGCATATGAGTTCTAAATTAGTCTATCATGTTATGTTCTACATTCAAGTGGACTAAGTCAGTTAACCCTTGGATTCTGAAAAGTACATCTGGTAGTTCTCCCTTGGATTGTAGCAGGTCAAAACTTTTTCTTGTCTGTATTTTTTTTTCCGTTGAAAATCCTTTTTGTTATGTTATTTCGAATTTCTTCTGATGTCATAATGATATAGTTGTTGAAGTTTTCTTTATATTCTTTCTCATTTGTTTGGTGTTAGTGGTTTCCTTTTTTCTGCCTCTCTGGCATGACTACTCTGCTTCCCTAACACATGCGTGATTAGATCCACTTAAACTTGTCCCAACTAGATTAGTCATGCTAAACTAGACTAATGATTGCTTTAATGAATAAGTTTAAGTCCTTTGGACATTTGTTCGTTTGAATTCCATCTCATCACATCTGCCCTCAAAATGAAGGAAGAAATTATTTTCCTTGTTGATGGTCAATTTTCATGGTTTTTTATAGTTATTTGATGATGTTCTGAAAGTTTTTTATTTTTTATTTTTTATGCTTTGGTTGAATTTTGCAGGGGAGTTGGAATGTACAGATCCAAGAAACCCAAAGATGAGAAGGAAGCAGTTTCAAGCATCTTAGAGGACCTACGTACTTGCACAAAATGACATGGTGAATATATTTCGTTGAATGTCCCTTTGGTTTTTTGTTTTGGTTTTGAAGCCTATGAGTAAATTATAGTGATCATTTCGGCATATGGCTCAGGTATCTGTGTAGGCTAATGCTTGTTTTGATGAAGACGGTTTCTCCTATGGAATCTACACTAAAGCTGTCAAGCTCACTACAGCAGATACCGTGACTAGCTATGTATACTCATTGTTTTGGGGATTCCAGGTACCTCACATGTTATCTTATAATGTGTGTATTGGAGATATAATCGACTATTTGTATACTCAATATATTTCTGTTTGTACCTCACATCCTACTAAATGCTAATTTAATTGGTTTATTGGTTTCTTTCTTCTTGATTCTATGAAGCAAATCAGCACTCAGGCAGGAAATCAAGTTCCAAGCTACTTTGTTTGGGAAGTCCTTTTTACCATGGCAATTATTGGACAGGGCCTCTTGCTCTTTGCTCTTCTAATTGTAAATATGCATAATTTTCTTCAATCTCTTGGACGGAGGTACTACTTTCTACTATCGTTTCTGCTTCTTAAATGTTCTACATGCCAAAGCTGCTTGAAGGGATATAGGGTAAATTTTCTATATGATTTCCACCATCTATTATTGTTCTGGTTGTCTTGAAATGCATGTCTTATACCCTGTGATATTTATATGGATATTGCTTTATTGTTTGTGAACTCACCCCTTGGCTCATATACCTCACCACATGTATCAACGGTACTTATGTCCTAGGATACTCTAGAAATTTCAGGCTCCCATTAGGTTAAATAGACAGTGTAATCCAGTAGCTTACTCAGGTATTCATAACCAAAAAATTTTAAGTTTTTGATAATTTGGCCACTGTTTTTTCTGCTGGAAATATTTTGTGCTTCAAAGAGGAAAGGGCATGGAGAATGTAGGGAGATTTAACTATCTGAATGAAACTTGTTGGGGATAGAGCAAAGAAGGGAGAAAGTGTGATGGATTTGTTCTATGAAAGTGGGGATTTGGCGAGATAAGATAGCGGCCTAGGACTAGAACCTCTCTGGTTTAAGTTACTGTTCAATTAATTAGTAATATGGTATGCCTTAAAAAGAAGTATATTCTCATTTCCTAATCTTGTATATATGTTTCTCTTTCACAATTTGGTTTAATTGTATTTTAATTTGCGTGCAATTGATTTATAAAGTATACATCTTTGTGGAATGCCAGACTTGGGGCCATTGACATCATCACCTTCATCATTATCCTCCATATCCAGTACTGCTAACTCTGTATAGAATAAATATTGGAGGCTGATAGATCTGTAAACACCTTTCCCAATCTTTTTGCTGAGTTTGGGGTTTAAGCTTAAAGTTATGAGAAATTTTTTTTTTTTCTGATCTTGTTTTTATGTACTTTTCCTAATTAGATTAGATCTTGCTGTTAGCTAAAGTTGCAGGCTCTGAGTTTGGTATCATCTTTTGACCATATAGTTTTTGGTTAGGGGTGGTTTGAATTCTCTCCTCGTTATTGCATTCTTGATACCCTCAGGTTCGACATACTACAGCAAGTTGAGGCCACTAAGCTATAGAGGTGCAGACATACTATTACTATAGCAGATTTATAAACACCAAGATGACACTGAATGTGGAGACCAAGTACAAATTGTGGAAGATACAACAACTATAGGTTAATTCTTTGGATATGGTATTTTGTAATTATAGGTTAATGCTATGGATATGGTATTTTGTATGGATATAGTAGGAATCAAGATTGGTAAACAATGCAATTACTTTTGAATCTTCAAGTTTTATGTAATTACTTTTGAATCTTCAAGTTTTATGATATAAACTATTATGGTTGTTTTTCTAGTTAAAATCGTTGTAGAGCTGTTGAAAACTTTAAATGAAAAAAACGAAGGGTCAATAATATTTGTAGAAAGTCAAACCATTTGTAGGCTTTCAACATCAGCATAAATACAAAAAACGAAGGCGTTGACCATAATTTGCCACAACAGTAGCATCTTTTCTGATGTGGTAAGTCATAACACGTATCAGTATAATCAAAATCCTTGATGCTATAATGAGTATTTAGCATCAGCGTTAATATATTCCACGATGCTGTTAAAGGTTTAAGCATTAGAGGTCAACGCTCTTTTTGGCATTTGGTAACAACTTACGCATCGGCGATTAGGAAGAGCAAAGTCGTAACTCATTTTTAGCGACGGGGAATATCCGAAGCGTATCACTATATCATATGCATCGGTTCCCAATACTTCGGTTCTTGGGTACCTTTAGCGACGGAGTGTAACGACCCGGTCCTAAAAAAATGTTTAATTATTAATTAAACATGATAAAAGACCATTTTGCCCCTAGAATATTTTATTAGGTTTAAAGTTGACTTTTTGAACAGGAAGAAATTTAGGAATTTCGACTGTACCGTTGCATAGAGCACGGTGGGATGAGTTCATAGACACGTGGTGGGCTCAAATCGGAGTTGTAACGAGAAAGATCCGATCAAATTATTCTCAGTGGCATAACCGTAATTTTGGAGAAAAGGGTTTGATAAAAATATGATTCTCTCTCTCTCTCTCTCTCTCTCTTTCCTCCTGCGAAATAGCCCCCTGGTGCGATGGCAACAACTTCTCCAAGTCGCCACCGCCACCACACGCCGCCACTTAGGGTGGCACCGGTCCCGTTAGAACCACCTCACTTCCCTCTTCGATTCTCGATCGGTCCCAGCCTCGATCTGTGGTCGTGGTCGCCGGAAACAGCCCTGAAACAGATCGGATTTTAGACAGTTTTGACAGATTTTCTCAAGCTTGTTTCGGGTGATTACGGCCACCAAATCTTGAGATTCAGGTATGCTTTTCCATCCTCTCAATATGATTAAGCTATTGGTTGGGTTATTTAGGATCAATTTCTGCGTTCTGGAGGTCGATTAAGCGATGAAAGTTTGGCCGATTTTTGGCCTCCGATTCCTGCCACTTCCGTCGACTTTTTGGAGTAGGTCCAAGAACAAAAGTTGCTCCACTACATGTGATTTACCTAACTTGGGAGTCTTCACCAGCGGTTTGAAGTTTTTCCAGCCGCTGGAAATTTCTTTGGACACCCAAGCGCTGCCGGGGCGTGGGGTGGTGCGTGGGCCATGTGGTGGACTGTCTTAGAGTTCTTACATAACCCTCTTGTCATCCTGAGCATGACGGTATGCTCGGATTTGAATTTGGTTCTCGTTTAATCGTCGATCGGATATCGCATATTAGGCGTTATCCGGGTTTGACATATTCAAACCGTTGGATCGACTCCAATTTTATATATGTTAATCTAGACATTCCTAGGATCATGTAGGAAATCACGGAGCATGGATCGGAGGCCCGGATGTTCCGATTTAATAACTTAAAGTTTGGGTTTATAATAACCGTCCGATCGTGCTATTGTGAGCGATCCGACCGTCCGATCAGGACCAAACTTGTAGGACGTGTATCCTAAACCTTGTAGAACCTATAGGAACTCTAGGATCGAAGAACGGAGGTCGTGGGCCCCGTGGGCCCGTTTGACCAAGTTTGGGTAGTTTGATCCTTGGTTGATCCTAAGTCTTCCTAGGATAGTTTCACCTTCCCAAGAGGATTATAATGACCCTAGTGACAGGTCTTGAGCATTGTTGAGTTAAGTTGATTATTTGGGATTATGATATTAATTTATTGTTTTAAATTGAGGAATTATTGGATGCTAAATTGTTGTTGAGGTTTACACAATATTAGAAATTAATATATATATTTATATATGTTTATAAAGGTATAAAAAGAGTTTAGAATGTCAGTTTGAAGTGCGATACGCACTACCCTATGTACCTCCCCGGATATTGATTACACTGTAAGTACCACCCTGTGATTGTGAGAGAATTGTTCGGCATTGAGACAGACCCCATACGTGGCGTTAGATGTTCCGGCGTATGTGGAGACTTTATGATTGTTAGGTCCCACGTGGCATAGGTTATCCGGCGTGAGGACAGACCCATACGTGGCATTGGATGTTCCGGTGTATGGGGAAGATTATATGATGGTTAGGTCACACGTGGCATAGGTTATCCAGTATGTTGACAGACCTCATACATGGCGTTGGATGTTCCGGCGTATGGGGAGATCCTGTGATTGTTAGGTCCCACGTGGCATAGGTTATCTGGCATGAGGACAGACCCCATACGTGGTGTTGGATGTCTCGGTGTATAGGGAGATGATATGATTGTTAGGTCACATGTGGCGTAGGATTTTTCGGCGTGCTGACAGACCCCATACGTGGCGTTGGATGTTCCGGCATATGGAGAGATTATGTGATTAACAAATAGATGAATAAAGGTATTGTATGTGGTTGGAATCGGAATTTAGTTGAAAGAACTACGTGTGGTTTGATCCCTTAGTAAGGGTATGTAGGCAGCCTAGGGTAGTGCCTAGGTGCAGCCATGGGCTAAACTTTACTTATGTTGTTTTAGTGAGTGGGGTGCTGAATTTGTAGTTGATCTTGAAATTCGGATGGAAACGAGGCTTGATTAAAAAGTTATTCTATGTTGATTACAGTAGGCATTCATAAATAAAGTTGAGTTTGTTATATGCATTGTTTAATGCATTAATTTGATTCAAGAGCATTGCTGGCGGTTCTGTTTCGAGTTATTTGAAGGCTGGAGGCTTTTTATGTGAATTGCATGAAGTTATATTGTGCGTGCTGCCTGTTGGGATATTAAATTGTGAATTTTGTGCAGGTTGAAATTTGGGGAATGTTCAATTTACAGGGGAGACTCTGCCGAAATTTCGGTAGAGAGTCTCGTGCTCTTATTCCTTTTTGGAAAAAAAGGATATAGTTTTAGAAGTGAGTCTGACATCGTGGTGATGCAAGAATTTTCACAGGATTCGTCTCGAGTTTCGGGAAATTCGGGGCGGGTCCTGTCACTGAGATTCACCCAAGCTAAAGGTCAATTTTCGCATAATGATGGCATGTAAACAATTACATGCAAAACTATTTTGGGGATTTATCAGTTGATAACTACTCTTCACAATACACTTACTCAACACATAGAGATGATGAAGATAGTGAAAATTTTAAACATCATAGGAACACTAAGTGGTACTAAATCACTCATGTATCTTACCATGCAATGTATAAAGTGTAAAATATTATAGTAAATCATTATATATAAATGATTATGGTGTGTTTAATCTTCTTTCATTAATTACTACATATTTTCTACATTCACAGTATTCGTCAACTCTCTGTATAATCAACTTAAATTAGCTAAACCCATCATGCAATGAATTTCCCTTTGAATTTTTTGTGCTAAACTAATATTTAATTGACAAAATAAACATCCTTCAAAGTTTCAATAAAAATTTCCAAGTTTTTCTTACAATTTTCGTGGTTTTTATTCAATTTTTACTGATATCGATAATATCTCGATATTTCCATTGAAATTTTCGTATTTTTGTACTACCAATATTTCTGATACCATCGATATTTTAGACCTTGGGCACAACCATGAATGTCTGATGGGCCCCTCTTTTACATTAGCGTGCATGGAGGAGAGAGGTCGTCCTTTGTCCTGCATGTGATCAAAAGTTTTATGTAATCTATTAGCTAGACTACCCTACTTAATATCTGTTTTAGAAAATTTGGCATAAACGCTAAACCCTAAATATTGTTCACCAATGGGGTGGATTCCCGAAATTTATCTATCATTTCATACACTTCATACATCTAGATTTGTTTGGGCCAAAAATTCCACACACTAGCCCATTTTTTACAAAGAACCCCAGGAACAGAAAAACAGAAGACTGGGCCTTGACTCCAAAAGCAGCTCAAAATCAAACATTAAGAGGCCCATGACTTTTTGCAAAATTGGCAGAGGTTAGAAGATCACAAAGAACAAATAAATTCATCACGAAGCAGGTCGATAAAATTCTAAAAAGAATTTGATTGGGCCCAGCTTCTAAAAATTCTCACCATTGATCCCAATCCCAGAGTGCAAAGTCAGCAGATTTTTAAAGTCTATTCACAAAGAAACCCACGTGACTACCTGACTTTGAAAAGTCAACAATTTCAACTAGCACAAGGGACTTGATGGGAAATTAATGAAGGCAGGTTTTACAAGAAGACTTCTCCAGTCTTTACAGTCAAGGAAGAAGATCAAAATCCCTTTCTCTATATACTGAAAAATTATGCATCAAAGCATGTATCATTTCCAAGGGATAAGCAGACTATATTTTCTAAAAAGAAAAGTAGGGAGCAGGAAGTTGTTTATCTGGAAAATCAAACTAGCCATCACGGCAGATTGAATTCTTGCAAAAAGAAGTTAAGAGTTAAAAAGGGATTAGGTTTTTTCAGGAAAAACAGGGAAGTGATTACCATAAGAACTAACTGTTGATGGGTTTTTAAAAAATCTGCCGCCCATTATTAAAAGATTAGAAATCCCACTCCAGCATTCTCTATAAATATGAGAGGAGGTGAACAGATTAAAGACAGCCACAAAATGAATCAAAAACAAAAAACTCAAAATGATCACTTGATCTCAAAAGCCTTCAAAACACTAAAGCAACCAAAGCTCATTGAGCCGCAACAAAACAAGTCAGCTAGAATTCAGAATCTCTAAAGTCAGTTCAGTTTAAGAGAAATAGTCATACAAAGCGAGAAATAGTCAGTTCAATTTTACTAATATCAATAATATCTCGATATTTTTATACTACCAATATTTCTGATACCATCAGTATTTTAGACCTTGGCCACAACCATGAATGTCTGATAGGCCCCTCTTTTACATTAGCGTGCATGGAGGAGAGAGGTCGTCCTTTGTCCTGCATGTGATCCAAAGTTTTATGTAATCAATTAGCTAGACTATCCTACTTAATATTTGTTTTACAAAATTTGGCATAAGCGCTAAACCCTAAATACTGTTCACAAATGGGGTGGATTCCCCATTTTATTATTTTTCTGGTAAAAAAATATCGCTTCTGGTACAAGGCATTTGAGAAAGAGAAAGGATAGTTATCTTGTTTTATTCGCTGGCTTTAGCTGGAGAGAGAGGTCGGAGAAGGAAGAAAGCAGGTGGGTGGGGCAATGAATGCCTTAATTGTGTGAGAGGGGAAAACGGGAAAAGAAGGAGTTTAGTGGTGTTTAAATTTTTTCATAAACTTCTTCAACCACGTGTGGTGCTGTAAACTGGGCGAGTCTAGCTTCAGTTGCTTAAAGTGACGGCAGCATTCCGCTTCTGTAGCGACCTTGGTTAGCTAGTGTTCCATGGCTAGCAAAAATTTGCCAAAACCAACACAGCGCACGACAAAGAACTGAAAGCAACGAGACCTGGAACACACCTGGGGACAAAATCACGTGACAAGGAGGCGGGCGTGTAACGTGTTGGTATTGGCAAATTTGGCCAAGTGCTACAACTGGGCGGTTTTAATAACATTCCCATGGCTATCGATCGAAGGAAAACCACCCCACGGTCCCCACCCAACACCCTCCTCTCTCTCTCTCTCTCTCTCTCTCTCTCTCTCTCTCTCTCTCTCTCTCTCTCACATGAAGACGAGGCACGGAGCATCAAATGATGCTTTTGGGAGGAAAAAGATCCCGGACAATCCAAAAGCCTCCAAGGCTGGAACCCAAAAATATATATATATATTTTTCATATACATACACCAAAAAAATAAGAGGAATACTTGTTGGAATTTTAAAAGGTTTTAAAAATTTAACCGTTTTATTTATTTAATTATTTTGGCTGTTTTATTTTATTTATTGTGGGGGTTATATATATTTAATATTCAAGTTTTATTTCTGATTGGTGAAAGCCTTAATTTTTTGGTTGGTGAACTTTTATGGTTGGTGAAGGTTACATGTTTTTAGATGCCTATAAAAGGCCACTCCTCCTTCACATTTGATACACACAATGACACATAATAACACACACGATATATACAATACACTATCAGAATATCACATACACATTCTAATTCTCTCCTTTTCTACTTTTACATATATTCTGTACTTTATTATTATTATTTTGGGCAATGGTTATGTGACTTGGATACCTATATCTGTCTGTGAACGTGCTCATAGCGGATCTTGAGTTTGTGTATAAGGGGTCGTATCTTGGAGTCTTGTAGACCGTCAGTACCTGCACGTAGGGAGGCTACAAAGGCTTTAGGACAGCGTCTTTGACGTGCTTCATCGTACCAAACTCACTTTCTTACTTATTATTTATTTTCCTTTTACTTACCTATTATTTTGTTTTCTTCAATTTTATTATACCTTCAAAAGTTTCCAATTTGTTTATAAGTTATTTATAATATAAATATTTTGTATTTGGCTTTACGGAAAGAGGAAAACTATTATTTTTTTATAACAATACTAACAACTTTCTCTCTAACATTTCCTTTTGAAGTTTCTCCATTCTTCTCATGATACGTGTCACTTTCCTTATACTTAAAATAATATCATTAATGCATCACACAAGTTAGTTTTTGTTTTTCAAATTTACCCTCATCACAAGTGTGTCACTTTCTGTACTCTCTTTTGAACTTGAAAATTTAAGATTTTGTCAGCCTGGCCCAGCACCATGATGAACCCTATCTGTTATAAGATGGGTCTCCAAATGAACCTGGACAACTACACAAGGAGATGACAACAAGAAGGTGTATTCGTACCTCTACAAATGGTGCTGAAATTGCGGAGAATGAAATTCTCTCGCACAGAAGCAGAGAAGTTGGGTTTTTCAACCTCCTGAATGGGATTAATAGTCAAATGTTAGAGGGGTTTCGCATTGTTAAAAATAAAATTTATGCACGCGACAGCAGGGGTGTTGGGGGCGGGAACCTTGGCAACAACTTCAACGGGGGATTCACATTTCTTCTTGTTCTTATTGCACTTGTTCTGTTATTGGGATTATTGGGATTTGCATACTACCTAACAAGTACTAAAAGGTATTATTTCTTCTTGTTCTTCTTAACATTTTAAAAAAAAAAAAAAAAAAAAAAAAAAACTCAGCATATTATGACACACCCATACAAAATCGATTGTATGTGTTTGGCTTGGCTTGGTTCATTTTTAAAATTAGAAAAACTTGGCATACGTTTTGTAATCTAAAAAGCTTGGTCTTTATTTTTAAAATTAGGAACCAAGGAATTGAAATACAGAATATGTTGAGCTTTATTAATATATATTTTTTTTAATGCGAAGTTCAGATTTTGTATATTATTGAAAAGGAGCCATTTTACTGATGTTGTGCTTTATTAATAGTTCTACACTTCTAATAACTTACTAATTACTACTATTAGCATTTATATATGATATCATGGTATACATATCATATCTCTGCTATCTTTTAATTTCATTTTTGTTTCATAGCTGACTAGTATTTCTACTTTCTTTTTTGTTCCATAGCTAAATAGCTCCTATTTTCTTATTAATTTTTTTGGGTTTATTTTTCAGTGAAATGTCTAGATTGACAATTTTGATTAGCTACGGTGGGAGGTGGGTTGACTCAAGGTACGAAAATTTCAAAGCTAAAGGAGTACTCGTTTCCAATACAATTACATTGAAGGAGCTTCAGAAGCAAGTATATGACATTGTCAATGTGGACCCAAATGACTATGAGATAACTATGATAGCTATGTATGAAACAATGAAAAGCGCATGGCCTGTAGAGATAGCCGATGATGATGATGTGAGAGCTTTTATTTTTCAAAGTCGTTTAAGTTCTTCTAAGATTCCATTGTGCATTACATTGGAGGAGACCAACCTTGGGGGGTCCCCACAAGCTCCCTGATTATTCCTAGTCAAAACGTTTGTGGGCTTGGCATCCGACGAACGCCCGATAACCTCCTCTTCTGGTTAAGTTTTGGGAACCTTTGGCGTGTGCTCCCTCAAAATTTGTTCCTCTTTTTCTTATTCCTTTATTTGTGACTCTTTGCGAGCTGATTAATCCCTACACCTTCTCTACGTTGTCTTGGTGTATTTCTTGTGTTTCTTGTGTCTCTGACCCTTGGTGTGTTTCTTGTGTCCTCTGACGTGGGGGTCTCCTGTGTTGGTCTTCTAGTAGTACGGTTGTTTTGTTTTGGTTATTTGTAATGGTTTGGTGGTTCTCAATTGGACTCTCCTGTTAGTCCATAGCATGCGTGGAACTCTTTTTTACCTGGGTTTTTTCCCACGTAGTTTCTTAGAAATGTTTTAACGAGCCACTATTCTCATGTTGTTCTATGTATGAACCCATCAGTTGACTTCAAAAATGAACTGTGAGATCCTGAATATTTTGACGTGTTTAAAAAATACATCACTTTTGGTCCTTGTGACTTATCACCATGAAAGTTCCCGTGGTTTCAATTTGATTATTTTTACATTTGTGGTTTCAGTTTGAAGCATTTCAATGAAAATATTCTCAATTTCAGTCAATTTTATTTAACTTTTGTTCTTTGTGGATATATAGCATACTGCAATTTTTGAACTCGTTCTAAGTATCAGAAAGAAAAGAAAAGCTGCAAAAGGAACAAGAAGAAATAATACCTTTGAGTTGCAGTACTTTCTTCCCAATTTGCCAATCCAAAAATAAGAAGAAGTAGAAGAAATATTATTGCCCCCCCAAGTTGTAGGGAAAGGGTTGCTGTAAGAGGCAGTCTTCACTTCATTATTTTGGACTTTTGAGAGTATAGTTTCTCTTCATTTCAGCTGCGTGAGGTCATGGTTTTTGAATGAGATTTTAAACTTGGTTTGAAAATCTACTTCTTTTTTTTCAAAACATTTATCTACCATTTCATACACTTCATACATCTAGATCTGTTTGGGCCAAGAATTTCACATGCTAGTCCATTTTTTACAAAGAAGCCCAGGAACAGAAAAACAGAAGACTGGGCCTTGACTCCAAAAGCAGCCCAAAATCAAACATTAAGAGGCCCATGACTTTTGGCAAAATTGGCAGAGGTTAGAAGACCACAAAGAACAAATAAATTCATCACAAAGCAGGTCAATAAAATTCTAAAAAGAATTTGATTGGGCCCAGCATCTAAAAATTCTCACCATTGATCCCAATCCCACAGTGCAAAGTTAGCAGATTTTTAAAGTCTATTCACAAAGAAACCCACGTGACTACCTGACTTTGAAAAGTCAACAATTTCAACTATCACAAGGGACTTGATGGGAAATTAATGAAGGCAGGTTTTACAGGAAGACTTCTCCAGTCTTTACAGTCAAGGAAGAATATCAAAATCCCTTTATCTATATATAGAAAAATCAAAATCCCTTTATCTATATATAGAAAAATTATGCATCAAAGCATCTATCATTTCCAAGGGATAAGCAGACTACATTTTCTAAAAAGAAAAGTAGGGAGTAGGGAGTTGTTCATCTGAAAAATCAAACTAACCATCACGGCGGATTGAATTCTTGCAAAAAGCAGTTCAGAGTTAAAAAGGGATTAGGTGTTTTCAAGAAAAGCAGGGAAGTGATTACCATAAGAACTGACTGTTGATGGGTTTTAAGAAAATCTGCCGCCCATTATTAAAAGATTAGAAATCCCACTCCAGCATTCTCTATAAATATGAGAGGAGGTGAACAGATCAAAGACAGCCACAAAATCAATCAAAAACAAAAACTCAAAATGATCACTTGATCTCAAAAGCCTTCAAAACACTGAAGCAACCAAAGCTCATTGAGCCACAACAAAACAAGTCAGCTAGAATTCAGAATCTCTAAAGTCAGTTCAGTTTAAGAGAAATAGTCATACAAAGCGAGAAATAGTCAGTTCAATTTTACTGATATCGATAATATCTCGATATTTTTGTACTACCAATATTTCCGATACCATCTATATTTTAGACCTTGGCCACAACCATGAATGTCTGACGGGCCCCTCTTTTACATTAGAGTGCATGGAGGAGAGAGGTCGTCCTTTGTCCTGCATGTGATCAAAAGTTTTATGTAATCAATTAGCTAGACTAGCCTACTAAATATTTGTTTTACAAAATTTGGCATAAGCGCTAAACCCTAAATGGGGTGGATTCCCCATTTTATTATTTTTCTGGTAAAAAAATATCGCTTCTGGTACATGGCATTTGAGAAAGAGAAAGGATATTTATCTTGTTTTATTCGCTGGCTTTAGCTGGAGAGAGAGGTCGGAGAAGGAAGAAAGCAGCAGGTGGGTGGGGCAACGAATGCCTTAATTGTGTGAGAGGGGAAAACGGGAAAAGAAGGAGGTTTAGTGGTGTTTAAATTTTATCACAGACTTCTTCAACCACGTGTAGTGCTGTAAACTGGGCGAGTCTAGCTTCAGTTGCTTAAAGTGACGGCAGCATTCCCCTTCTGTAGCGACCCTGGCTAGCTAGTGTTCCATGGCTAGCAAAAATTTGCCAAAACCAACACAGCGCACGACAAAGAACTGAAAGCAACGAGACCTGGAACACACCTGGGGACAAAATCATGTGACAAGGAGGCGGGTGTGTAACGTGTTGGTATTGGCAAATTTGGCCAAGTGCTACAACTGGGCGGTTTTAATAACATTCCTATGCCTATCGATCGAAGGAAAACCACCCCACGGTCCCCACCCCCACACCCTCCTCTCTCTCTCTCTCTCTCTATCTCTCTCTCTCTCTCTCTCTCTCTCTCTCTCATGAAGAAGAGCCACGCAGCATCAAATGATGCTTTTGAGAGGAAAAAGATCCGGGACAATCCAAAAGCCTCCAACGCGAAACCATCAAAAAAAAAAAAAAAAAAAGAAATACTAGCAACCTTCTCTCTAACATTTTGTTTTGGAGTTTCTCCCTTCTTCTCATGATAAGTGTTACTTTCCTTACACTTCAAATAATATCATTAATTGTCATAAAAAAAAAATATATCATTAATGCATCACAGAAGTTAGGTTTTGTTTTCCAAATTTACCCTTCACAAGTGTCATTTTCTGTACTCTCTTTTGAACTCGAAAATTGAAGATGTTGTCAGCCTGGCACAGCACAATGATGAACCCTATCTGTTATAAGATGGGTCTCCAAATGAACCTGAATAACTACACAAGGAGATGACAACAAGAAGAGGTATTGGTTCCCCTACAAATGATGCTGAAACTACGCAGCCCCCACCCGACAGCAAGGATGTTGGAGGTGGGAACTTCGGCAACAATTACTTCAACGTGGTTCTTATTGCATTTGTTCTGTTGGGATTGGCATACTACTCAACAAGTACCACAAGGTATTATTTGTTCTTGTTCTTCTTAACAATTTGAAAAAAAACTCAGCATATTATGATACACACACACACAAACACACATGTATTGTTTAAATAAATTGAGCCAAACTGAATATTAAGGTTTCTCAAACTTAGATCCGAGAAATATTGTTTGATCTCAAGCTCAAATGTTTGATCTGAGAAATATCCGGGAAATAAATTGAGCCAAACTGAATACACACACACACACCCTAATCCTCGGATTTATGCCTTTCTTCAACTGTTGAACGCCCAAAGCCATCATTGGGACCACGTTATTGTGTCTTACCTTAATCGCCTTAATCATGTGTGTAAATTCCTTCTCATCATTAGCATCCTTAATTTCAGGAAAAGATCTAAGGTCGCGGAAGGAATCCAAATACCAGTCTCGTACCTGAATATAAATTAAAGAAAAAAATTACACTAAAGTGTATATGTATGCCTCAAATCCTTGTAACTTGATGCTGGATGTGCTATCTAGTTAATCACCCTGTAACTTGATGCTGGATGTGCTATCTAGCACAAAAAATTAAATTGCTCAAGCTCTGCTCAGATGATCTTTTCCAATTTGAGCACGGCTTGGCGTACGTCGTGTGTGGCTTGGCTTGGTTCATTTTTAAAGCTCAGATTATCTAGGTTTTTTTTTTTTTTTTTTTTAATAATGCCAAGTTCAGGTTTTGTATATTATTGAAAAGAAGCCATTTTACTGATGTTGTGCTTTATTAGTAGTTCTACATTCTAATAACTTACTAAATACTACTATTATATCATCGTACACATATCATATCTCTGCTATCTTTTAATTTCATTTTTGTTTCATAGCTGACTAGTATTTCTACTTTATTTTTTGTTCCGTAGTTAAATAGCTGCTATTGTTTTATTAATCTTTTTGGGCTTATTGTTCAGTGAAATGTCTAAATTGACAATTTTGATTAACTATGGTGGGAGGTGGGTTGATTCAAGGTACGAAAATTTCAAAACTAGAGCAGTACTCGTTTCCAATACAATTACAGTGAAGGAGCTTCAGAAGCAAGTATATGACATTATCAATGTGGACCCAAATGACTATGAGATAACTATAATAGCTATGTATGAAACAATGAAAAGTGCATTGCCTGTGGAGATAGCCGATGATGATGACGCGAGAGCTTTTATTTTTGAAAGTCGTTTAAAGTCTTACAAGATTCCATTGTGCATTACATTGGAGGAGACCAACCTTCTGGGGTCTCCACAAGTTCCTGATTATTCCTAGTTAAAACGTTCGTGGGCTTGGCATCCAACCAACGTTCGATAACCTGAATTATCTCCTCTTCAGGGTAAGTGGCCTAGTATGGGTTTTAGTGCTCCTCTTGCGCTGTCCAAAGACTATAGTTGTTCTCATAGGCGGTTTTTTTGGACAGAGTTTTGGGAATCGTTGGTGTGTGCTCCCTCAAAATTTGATTCGCTTTTTCTTATTCCGCTGTTTTTTATGACTATTTGCGAGCTGATTAATCCCTACGCCTTCTCTATGTTGTCTTGGTGTGTTTCTTGTGCCTCTGACCCTTGGTGTACCGAACAACTCTTGTGCTGGACAAAGGACTATGATTGTGCTATAGAAGGATTTCTTTGACAGTTTGGGATACATTGGTGTGCTCTCATGTTGGGGTCTCCTGCACTGAATTTATCTAGTAGTATGGTTGTTTTGTTTTGGTTATTTGTAATGGTTTGATGGGTCTCAATGGGACTCTCCTGTTAGTCCACAGCATGTGTGGAACTCTTTTCTACCCTTGGTTTTTTCCCATGTGGTTTTCATAGAAATGTTTTAACGAGACCACTGTTCTCATGCTATACTATGTATGAACCTATCGGATTATGAATGAAATCCTTTTTACTCTAAAAAAAAAAGTAAGCAAACAACAACCTCTATCAGTTGACTTCAAAAATGAACTGTTCCTTGTGGTTTATCACTTTTAGCACTAAAGTCCCTGTGGTTCAATTTGGTTACTTTTACTTTTGTGGTTTCAATTTGAAGCAATTCAATGACAATATTCTCAATTTCAGTCAATTTTATTTAACTTTTTTTTTTATTTGTGGATATATAGCATAGTGAGATTTTTAAACTCGTTCTAAGTATCAGAAAGAAACGAAAGCTACAAAAAGAACAAGAAGAAATAATACCTTTGAGTTGCAGTACTTCTTTCCCAATCTGCCAATCCAAAAATAAGAAGAAGAAGAAATATTATTACCCCTAAGTTGTAGGGAAAGGGGTGCTGTAAGGAGCAGTCATCATTTCATTATTTTGGACTTTTGAGAGTATAGTTTTTTCTCTTCATTACAGTTGTGTGAGGTCATGGTTTTTGAATGAGATTTTAAACTTGGCTTTAAAATCTACTTCTGTTTTTCAAAATTTTTATCTAGCATTTCATACCTTCATACATGTAGATCTATAATATATTCTTGATGGGTTTTTTCAAGAATATGATATCTTAAAGGCATCAATCCTATTAGTTTCTGAATCTATATTTCACTGTTCTAAGTTGATTCTAACCTACGCATCTTGTGTCATGGAGTGAATAGCTGACCCTGCTATTACCATGAACACTTGTTGCTAGTATTGCTAAGCTGAGTAGAGATGCTTCCTAAATAGATAAAGGAATTCTTGGTTGTTGTGCTTAGAAAGATGACGCTGATAGACAATCGACATGGAAGTTACTTAAAACTTCTAAAATCAAGATCCGTTGGGGTATTTTTAAAACACGATGCCCAAAACTTAATAAGCTTCGTCTTATGAAACATGCTAAACATAAGTTATTGATTATGTAAACACTTGACCCCTGATGAGAGTCTCAAATTACATATTTTAATATTATTTTGGAAACTTTATGATATAAATTTGGCTTAATAAATATCATTTCACTTCTTGTTACATTTCATTCTCACTAATTACATTTATGAATTTTCTGTATTTAATTTTGTGAACTTATTAGGTGAATTTATCTTTTGTAGGAAGTTGGAAAGATAAAAGATGAAGATATGTACTTGTCCAAGTTCAAGCCAAGTGTGAAGAGAATTGCTAGCCAATTTTATTGAAGAATTGATTGTGAGATTATTGTGATTATAAAAAGAAGTAAAGAGAAAGAAGAGAAAACAAAACCGTTTAAGCTAAAGAGCCTATTTCATGTCATTCATAGCTATTTAACGACCACTACCTTACCGTTATTGTAACAACCCGACCCAAAAATATTAATAATTTTAAATTAAATTAAATTTAAATGTGAAATTACAATTTTGCCCTGACTAGGGGTAATTTGGTCACTTTTTGATCCGGAATTATTTTGGGGCAATGAGGGGTATTTTTACGTAGATCATACGAAGATGAGTCCGTAGACACGTGGTAGGCTTGAATAGGAGCTGTAACGAAAAAGTTACGATCAAAACAACTTCAGTGGTAGGATCGTAAATATTATGAAGTTGGAATTTTTTTTTTAAGGAAACTGTCTCTCTCTCTCTCTCTCTCTCTCTCTCTCTCTCTCTCTCTCTCTCTCTCTCTCTCCGTGAACCAGATCCCTTACCCTGACTGAAATTTTTAGTCGCCACCGACGACTGCCTCCTACCGCTCCGAACGATTGCACCGGTCCCAAACAAACCGGGCCACTCCCCTCTTCCATTTCCAACCAATCCCTACCCCTGGAACTGCCGCAATCCACTAGGAGGAAGCCATGGTGAACATGCCAATTTTTGACAGAATTTCTCACAGTCTGATCTCCCTCCTCCGGCCACCATTTCTGACAAATGAGGTATGGATTCTCATCTACTCTTCAAGTTCTTGTTGATGGTCGGATAGGATTAGATCGTTTTCTAGTCTAGGTAACTCGAATTTCAACACCAAGATTTGCTTATTTTCAAATTGAATTTCAAGCCATTTGCTGTCTGAATTGGACGTTGCCCTAGTTGAAGAAAGTGTTCCACTCGTTGAGTAGTAGCTATAGCAGGAAGGGTGGCCCTTCGTTTGGATATTTTGTGGCCACCAGTATCGCATAGGACACCCACGTGCTGCTGGCGGGTGTGGCGGCCCGTGGGCACTGTAGTGGAGATACATTGTGTTCCAATGTGATTTCCAGGTTGTCACGAGCATGTAGGTGTGCTCCGATTTCAATTTGGATGTCGTTTCACTATCGAATGGATTTACTCCTATTATGCGTTATCCGGGTTTGATATGTTCGGACCGTTGGATCGGGTCCAAATTAATATTTGTTGATTTAGACACTTCTAGGATCATGTAGGATTTTACGGATCATGAATCGGAGCCCCAGATGTTCCGATTCGATAACTTGATGTTTGCATTTCGCAATAACTGTCCGATCGTAACCGATCTGACAGTTCGATTTGGACCAAACTTGCAGGACATGTTTCCTAAACCCAATGGAAGCCATAGGAACTCTCGAATTGTGAAACAGAGGTCGTAGGCCCGTGGGCCCTATTGACCCGGTTTAGGAAGTTTGGCCGCTTGGTTGGCCAAATGTCTTCCGAGGCTTTTCCACCGTCCTAAACACCTAGTCGAACCTTAGAATGCCTTGTTTTACATGCACGCATTGGAAACTTGGGAAAATTAGTATTTAATTTGTAAAATTCCTTTGAAGCGTTTTTATATTGATTTAATATTCGTATCTCGAAAATAGATACTCCAACCGCACGCACGCAACAGGTGGGACCTTCCCCGATTTAATAGTCAGGCAGTATGGGATGTTTCAAGTTGTTTATCATGAAGTTTTGGATGAATTATGGCGAATTTGGTTAATAAATTATGTTGATTATTATGGTATCATATAGTTACACTATGCTAAGTACCTTCCCCTGGTTACTGAATTTCCCACACGTGGCGTTGTGTGGGCAAATATGTTGATTATTGGATCTCACGCACATGTGGAGTTGGATGATTCTGGCGTGCGAGACATTGTGATTGGTTATGGATTATCACACATGGCGTTGGAAAATTTCGGAGTGTGATAATGTAGTCTGCGTGCATAGAACTTAGTATTTGAGCCACACATGCCATTGAAAATTTCTGGCATGTGTGCTGTAGAGTTTCGTCCCCCAATTGGATAGAAACTGGAAATCCTGCGGGCTAGCCAATGAAGCCTCCGGTTAGATTGTTTCCCCAGTACTTAAAGTAGTGTGATAAATATATACACACATATATATATATATATGTATTTATATAAGGGGGCGGATCCGTGGCACCATATTTTTGACACAAGTTTTGACACAATTTTTGGGCCATTAGATTACTTCACTTTTAATGGTTGAGATTAAACCTGACATGACAAAACAATATTTTTTCTTTAATTAATATTTATATATTGTGATTAAAATTCTGATACCATATTAGTTAAGAATTCATTCTCTCTCATATCATTAATTATCTTTAATTAATTCACTCTCTCTCTCTCTTTCTTCTAAAGAGAATTGACGCCTCCTCTTCTGCCTCTGCTCCTTTTTTCTCTCTTTCGCCTCCTCCTCTGGTGAGAGTGTTAAGTTTTGATCCAGTCGTGCTGATATTATGAATTGTTTAAGAGCAACAAATGGTAGCTAAAAAAGAATATGTAGAATAAAAGTTTTGTGTTTCGGATACAGTGTGAACGTCATTACTGTCATCCTTGAGAAGATAGACTAGGCAAATAAGAACAATGAACTCATTAAACTTGATACCCATGTCCTCATTAATATCACATGCCTCAAAGAGATCACTGATTTCCTCATCTGTAAAACAGACTTCCAGTTTATAAAAACATTTTTTCATCTCTTCTTGATCGATTGCGCCATTTGAATCCTCATCTGTCAAGAAAAGAAAAAGAACAAACCTCTTAGCAGTTACCAATTACGTGGACAAGGAAAACAGAAGAAGAAAAAAGCATATTCTTTGGTAGAATATATTAATGGAAGAAATATGCTTAACCTAGACTGTTCAAATCTAGGCAAAGCAAAATTGGTAGAGTGCCTTTATTATCAATTCTCTTCAGAAGGAAGAGAGAGAATGAATTAATTAAAGATAATTAATGACATGAGAGAGAATGATTTCTTAATTAATATAGTATCAGAATTTTAATTCCAATATATAAATATTAATTAAAAAATATATATTGTCTTGCCATGTTAGGTTTAATCTCAGCCATTAAAAGTGAAGTAATCTAATGGTCCAAAAATTGTGTCAAAACTTATGTATAAAATATGGTGCCACGGATCCGCCCCCTTTATATAAATATGTTTTAAAATATGTATATTTGTATTGTATAACCGATATAACAAATTATGAATAAAATTCCCATTTTCTTTAAATTTGTATTTCAATAATGTTAGTGTACATACGTATATATATATATATTTATTTATATTAATTGTGAATAAATTAAAGAGATGATGAGATTGATTTTAAAAGTTTTGGATATGAGAAGTTACACGTATTTCTGGGAAGCGAAAATATTGTGTTTTGAGATAATTAAATAAAACTAGTAATCAGTGCTTGTTTTGATCATTATTTTCCAAATTGTGGGGTTATTATGTTGTTTAGCGGATTAATTCAAACTTTGTTTTTGTCCACTCACACGTTTTCTGTTTTGTGTCCCCCTGAAAGTAGTCAATCAGAAAGTGCCGCAGAGCCGAGTCCGAAATCTTCGAGCTGCAAGCCTCTGTAGGATAGGTCTTAAATGATTCCTTTCTGTTAAACTTCTTATTATTGTAAATTAAATTCTGTAGATGCTCTGTTATCGCTTATGTTAGGGTGTACTTGTGAGGCCAGTGGCCATCATCTTATACTGTGTAATGTTTAATTGCATGCTGCCAGTTGGAATTATTTTGTAATTTTTGAACATATGAAAATTTCAGCAGAAAGTCTCGGTTCTTGTAAAGTGGGTCCGGCATCAAGTAATGTCGAAAATAAGGCTAGATTCGTCCTGGATTTCGAGAAATTTGGGGTAGGTCCTATCAGCTTGGTATCAGAGCATTAGGTTCTTTTCCTTTGACTTTCATGCTTCTTCTGCGTAGTCGTGACCAACGAATTCTTTATTCTTTCATATAGAAGCATGCCTCCTCGACATGTTAGGATGAAGGGTCATGGCCAGAGATGGGCACCGAATCCGCCACCTCCATCTCCGCCACCATCTCCATCACCACCACCACCTTCACCTTTGCCATTTTCACTTGTAGGTGAGCAAGCCGAAGAAAATGAGTTGGACTTGCGATATGTACTTGATCAGTTCACCCGCACTGTGACTATAGCTCTGCAAGGGAGGCGTAATATGAAGGGTTCTGACATTAAAAAAAGGTCAAAGAATTGGCGGCAATGAAGTTCTTTGGTAGTACAAATCTGGCTGAAGCTGAAACTTGGCTCACAGATATAAAGCGGATATTTGAGGTTTTGCAGGTCCAGACGGTGATACAATCCGATTAGCCACCTTTCTCCTGAAGGGTAATGCTTATCATTGATGGAAGGAAGTCAGAAGAAGTTATGCAAATTCGACTGCCATTACTTGGGAAGAATTTGAACGGGTTTTCTTTGAGCAGTTCTATCCACCTTCATACAGGAATGCTAAGAAGTCTGAATTTCTGTATTTGAAATAGGGATCCATGTCTGTACTAGAGTATGAACACAAATTTAATGAGCTGTCAAGATTTGCACCTAAATTGGTAGCCATTGAGGAAGAAATATATAGACGTTTTGAGAAGGGTCTATGGTTGGAGATTCAGGTAGTGGTCACTGCAAACACTTATTTTAATATGAGGGCATTGGCCCAGGCAGCTAATAGGGTGGCAAAGAAATACAGTATGAGTGTTGGCAGGCGCCGCAAAGATGTATCAGGCTTAGGTGGACCGAGTCAGGATCTTTCGAAGTGGGGAAGATCTAGTTCTAGCTCTGCGGGCAGTGGTTGGTTCAGAGGAAGTGGGTCTAGCTAGGGTAGTGGAAGATCTGGTTCTCATCCAATATAGGCCAGTACTCGGGACAGCAGTCTATGGCCAATACAACTAAGGCAAGAGATGCTAGATTTTTACTGATCACAAGCGAGCTAATGTAGTGGCTAATGCCTTGAGTCAAAGGCATTGGTTGGAACTAATTAAAGATTATGATTGCACTATTGAGTACCATCCTGGTCGAGTTAATGTAGTGGCTGATGCTTTGAGTAGAAAGGCTAGTGAGAGTTTGGCACATGTCAGGATGGCTTACCTTTCGTTATTGATAGAACTGCGGAAGGATGGTGTAGAGTTGGAGATGAGTCAGCAGGGTGGAATTCTTACTAGTCTGCATGTGAGACCTATTCTGGTGGAGTGGGTGATTGCAGCCCAGTTGGAGGATCTGACACTTTGTATGATAAGGTTGGAATAAGGGAAGATGGGGCTTTGGTAACTGGAACTCGTCTCTGTGTGCCCATGAACGATGACTTAAAGAGGCAAAATATGGAAGAAGGTTATTGTTCGACCTATTCTATGCATTGGGGTAGTATTAAGATGTATTGGACTCTACGGAAGTACTACTTGTGGCCGCATATGAAGGGCGATATTGCCAATTATGTGAGCAGATGTTTGATCTATCAGCAGGTGAAAGCGGAGCGACAAAAACCATCTGGACTCATGTAGCCACTTCCGATTCCCTAATAGAAGTGGGAACACATTAAAATGGATTTTGTTTTCAAGCTTCTACGTACTTCTAATGGGCATGACGTAATTTGGGTGATAGTTGACCGACTCACATGCTTCTCAAACCACTGAGTATATATATGTATGTATAGTTAAATGTGTTCTTAGTTACTTAACTAGTTTATTATTCACATTAAAAACCGATTACGAATCCATTCACAACTCTTCACAACCAAACTCAATATAATGTCCTTAGATAGCAAAAGCGATTACATAATATCTCATAAACCTTTGAATACTCCAATATCACCCAAACATATATAATTCTCATAATAATAATAACTAGTTAAGTAACAAGATAAACTTCGAATATCATACCACCCAAGAATATCATAAAACACTATAACATAAACTAATGATTCAAACATAATCAAAATAGTTCACAGACACTCATTCTAGCACTACTCGAAGGGAGATACTATCTCGGAAGACTCACGGTCAACCGCGAGTTAAACTTCCTAAATTGGCAACTAGGCACGCGGGGCCCACGACTCCATTTTTCCAATCTGAAAGTTCCTGCAAGTTCAACCAAATTTATTAAACCTGCCCTACAAATTTAGTCTCGATCGAGCGGCTGGATCACTCTCGTTCGGACGGTTATCATTTAACTCAAACTTTAAGTTATTGAATCGGAATATACGGGGCTCCGATTCACAATCCTCGAATTCCTACACAATCCTAAGAATGCCTAGATCAACTTATATTAAATTGGAGTCGATCCAATGGTCCAAAAAATATCGAACCCAGATAACGCCTAATATGCGGTATCCGATCAAGGATCAAACGATATTCAAATTCATATCCTAGTATACCGTCGTGCTCGAGGCGACATGAGGAGTATTTTAGGACCCTAAGACCGGCCAAAAAGTAGCCCACGCACCGGCAGTGCGTGGGTGTCCAAAGTGATTCTGGCGATCGAAAAATCTCCAAACCGTGGTCAAAACGTATACCCACTTGATCAACACCTAAAGTGCAACAACTTTTGTTCTTGGACATACCCCAAAAAGTCTATGGAAATTGCTGGAATCGGAGGCCGAAAATAGGCAGATTTTCAATCGCTTATTTACCCTCCAAAACTTAGAAATTTTTCCTATCCAACACAACCATCAGCTAGAGCATCTCGAGAGGTTCAGAAAGCATACTTGGATCGATGAAAATGGTGGCCGGAAGTGGGAGAATGTGCTCCAGAAAAATTTCACAAAAACTATCTGAACCAGCCTATTTCAAACATAAACTAATGATTCAAACATAATCAAAATAGTTCACAGACACTCATTCTAGCACTACTCGAAGGGAGATACTATCTCGGAAGACTCACGGTCAACCGCGAGTTAAACTTCCTAAATTGGCAACTAGGCACGCGGGGCCCACGACTCCATTTTTCCCATCTGAAAGTTCTTGCAAGTTCAACCAAATTTATTAAACCTGCCCTACAAATTTAGTCTCGATCGAGCGGCTGGATCACTCTTGTTCGGACGGTTATCATTTAACTCAAACTTTAAGTTATTGAATCGGAATATACGGGGCTCCAATTCACAATCCTCGAATTCCTACACAATCCTAAGAATGCCTAGATCAACTTATATTAAATTGGAGTCGATCCAATGGTCCAAAAAATATCGAACCCAGATAACGCCTAATATGCGGTATCCGATCAAGGATCAAACGATATTCAAATTCATATCCTAGTATACCGTCGTGCTCGAGGCGACATGAGGAGTATTTTAGGACCCTAAGACCGGCCAAAAAGTAGCCCACGCACCGGCAGTGCGTGGGTGTCCAAAGTGATTCTGGCGATCGAAAAATCTCCAAACCGTGGTCAAAACGTATACCCACTTGATCAACACCTAAAGTGCAACAACTTTTGTTCTTTGGACATACCCCAAAAAGTCTATGGAAATTGCTGGAATCGGAGGCCGAAAATAGGCAGATTTTCAATCGCTTATTTACCCTCCAAAACTTAGAAATTTTTCCTATCCAACACAACCATCAGCTAGAGCATCTCGAGAGGTTCAGAAAGCATACTTGGATGGATGAAAATGGTGGCCGGAAGTGGGAGAACGTGCTCCAGAAAAATTTCACAAAAACTATCTGAACCGGCCTATTTCGTAGCTGTTTCCGGCAACGGCAGCGACGGATCGGGGCTGAGGAGGGGTTGGGGCTGGTAGAGGGAAGTGAGGTGGTTCGTTTGGGACCTATACCACCAAGAATGGAGGCCGGAGGTGGTGGTGGTAAGGTGTTGAAGCCACTGCCGTGGGAAGAAACAAAAAATTGGGGAAGGGTCTGTTTGCAGGGGAGAGAGAGAGAAAAGAGAGAAAAAGATTTTTTTTTTTTTAAACTACTTTGAAAAAATTTCAGTTTTGCCACTGAGTCTATTTTGATTGTATTTGTTTCGTTACAACTCGAAATTGAGCCCACTACATGTGTACAGACTCATCTCGACGTGCTCTATGCAACGGTATAACTGAAATCTCCAAATTCCTTCCCGAATTAAAAGTCAACTTTTAAACCATTAAAATATTCTAGGGTAAAATTATCTTTTTCTTGAATAAATGAATTATTAAATATTAATTTAGGTTCGGGTTATTACACTCAAGGTCAAGTAGCGTGAGACTACTTCTGAGTGGACTTTGTTTTCAAATAATAATTATGGTTTATGATGGAAAAATTATGTATATTGATTTAATGGGTTATTGAATATATTGTATATTTCAATAGTCGATTTTAATGTTTTTGTAAATTATATGCATTATATTTTGGGTTTTGGCGTATTGCAAGTAACTTGAGTTTATATATATGAATTTTGAGAATTTCTATCTATGTTTGATTATATGGGGCATTGATATGAGATTGTGCAAAGAAGTGAGATTTATAGTTATGTCACTTTGAAGTGCTATAAGCACTACCCTATGTACCTCCCCGGATTTGGAACTTTGGATATGGAAACTCAAGATACGTGGATATGTTGGAACCTGGGCACCCCTGAGGGGGTGTTTGATAGACCCTTAGATGGGTAGTCTAGGATTTGCCACAGGTTGTATGAATATTGAGGATTCTGTTGTACAGGCTGGTGAGCTTACTCCCATTTGGACGGCTCGTTCCCTAGCCACATGGTCAATTGAGGATTCTTCTATGTGGATTAGTTAAACAATCCCCCGGTTGGATTGTTTCCCTGGTACAAACTAGATAATGATATTTATATACATATTATATATCTTTTAATTTATATAGACTTATATATGTATTTATATATATATATATATCTATCTATTCATCCGTTCTCATTTCTCGGTGAGGGTACTTCCTCGCTTTCGTGCCAACGGGCATGCTTTTTGAGAGTTTATTGTGGGCATATTAAGGAAAAGTTTGGTTGGGTGGATTTATAAAGCTTCATTGTGGGAATTCGGATTTAGTTATGGTTTTGACCGAACTATACATATATATATATGTATGTATGTATATGATTACGATGGTTTTGAATGCATTAGTTTTTGGCATTGTTTTCTATACTATGTTGGTTTCAACTGTGAACTTAACTTTATTTTTGTGCACTCACACTTTTCTATTTTGCACCCTCCAGCCAGTAGTTGACTGAACTGAGCAGCAGAGCTGGGTCGTTAGCTTCCGAATCCCGAGATTACGCAGGATGAACTTTTACTCCTTTCATTTGTGAACTGAATTCTCTAGATGCTTTGTTATCCCCCGTGCTAGGGTTGATTTGTTGTAACTGTTTAAATCGTTTATGAAGCATGATGCCTCTTGGGATGTATTTATTTGTGTTTTTCACAAGTTGACAGTTTGGGAAAAGTTCAATTTTCAGGGCAGACTCTGCCGAGTTTTCGGCAGAACGTCTCGATTTTTAGTAAGTGGGCCTGATATCGGTTTGATGTCGGAACATTAGAAGGGATTCGTCCCAGATTCCAAGGAATTCGGGGCGGGTCTTGTCATTTGACCGTTGACTTTGACATTTGATTATCAACCATTGACTTGTGTCTCCTTATTTTATTTCTCCTCATTTGTACCTCTAATAACATTCTTTGGGTATGCAGATAAGTAGGTTCCCTTTAGTAAGGTAGTGGGTTGACTCAACTCCTTATAGATGATGTACAAATTAAATTGCATAATTTAATTCTTTCTATTAATAAAAGTTAATTGAAACCTTTTTGGAGATTCACAAATCATGGTTGTCGCCTAGCAGCAAGTCATGGTTATCCAAGCTAAATGACACTTTATGAAAGAACCTATTCAAATTAGAATCACCGTGCAATTGAATCCTCGTCTTATGTGAATACTTCTTATTCACATTATTAGATTATGAAATCTGATTGTCAATATCCTAATGTGAATCATTCCTTTTATAGGATTATCCTAGTAAGATTTGAAGACTTCTTCTTTCAAGTCTTATCCATTACTCTACGCAGAGATTTGACCAATCATATCTTGGAGATTCTCTCTCCTTCACTGAGAGTAGAGATTCCTTATTGTACATTCATTTGCTTCCATAACTTTATTGAGAATCCTGATGAGCACCTTTAAGCTATGCTTAATTTAGCATGACCGTATAGTACCCTTAAAGATTAACAACATAGGCACAAAAACCCCACATCAATTCAAAAAGGGGTCCCACAAATGCCACTTAGGCAGATAATGGATTTTCTGACGATCTCGCTAACGGATGAGACAAATTATAGAGTTTCGGTGACGTTGAGTATCTACTGGTAAATGTCCCCAAAATCGGGTATGAACTCGTAAATGACCATATAGTGAGCATCAATATTAATATTTTGACATCTTACGATTTAATTGTCATCATAAAAAAATCATAATTAGACTGAGAAGTGTTGTAAATACATGAGTTGGTGGATGACCACCATACCTTTTACCATTCCACCCTTTCTAATTCTATGTAACTTATGCCTTAAATATTTGTAGTTAGTAATTGTAACTTATTCATATGTTATTAATGTAGTACTTAATCTCCTATCTTTTAAGCCTATAAATATGTGGCTTTACCATAGATGAAAGTAGGGGATACAGAAATTCATTGACACAAATTCTATTGTCTTTCTCTACTTTCCAATTCTCTCTACAATTTTTCCTTAGTTATATACCACGTTATCAGCATGAGCCTCTAACCAATTGAGGTTTTGTTCTATCTTTGAAATAAAATAGTTTCTTCCTATATATCGCAATTATAGAACTCTTGTTACATAGGCTTTGAAAAATTGAAAGAAGTGCATCAACAAAAGGAAACTAAACAACAAGATTCCAAACAGATAATTTATTTTATTTTATTTTCATTTACATATCTACTACATATGAAATTTCATATTTTACAAAGAAATTAACATTTTTATTATAGATATCTATCTTTGTCTATCTACTACAAGATTACAACTATATTTTGTTATTTGTCAGAATTTCAAGATTTTCGTTAAGAGTAAAGATCAATATCAATGTGATATTTCATGTCACCAATCTTTATGATGTAAAGTAAGATACTCAATAATTTCAATTTTTATACAACTAATGGAGGACAAGAATTTCTTTTGTTTTTATTCCATCATGTAAGGGTCAAAAGATCCCTAGATTTCAATCCTTATAAGATAAATATTTGTGGACTTAAAGTTCCCCAATTCTTAAAAGGCAAATAAAGACCTGAAGCTCTTTGATTCATTTTTCGTTGGAACCAGAAGTTTCAACAATTTATTTTATTGTAATATTTTAATTTTTGTTTTATTTTATTTTACTTAGTTCTTTTCTATAGTTTCATTTTATTTTATGTAAGGATCCGAAGTCCCTAAATTATGTAATTAAATAAAGACTCGAAGTCTCTTAGTTCTCAATGCATGTAATATCTGTATAAGGACTTGGAGTTCTGCAATTCCCATAAAGTAAATTAAGACTTGAAGTTCTTTGATTTTTCTCTTACGTAGAACAAGAAGTTCCAACAATTTATTTTATTCCAACATTTTATTATTTTATTTTTGTTGTTATATTCAGTTATCTGCTTTCATTTCAATAATTTATATTTAAGGGCCTGAAGTTCAAATATCTTAGAACCCGAAGTTCTTATTATGTCTAATTCAAACTATAAGTTTCGGCCACATATGCATTAAAATAGGTAAATTCTAGAACCTGAAGTTCTAATTGTGTCAAACACAAAATTGATATTTCGACATGTGCATACGTATTATGATTTTTGGCTAAAAATATACATCATGTTAAGAACCTGAAGTTCCAACATTATTTGAATTTCATGTCTTCTATT
This sequence comes from Prunus persica, assembly GCF_000346465.2. Lineage (NCBI taxonomy): Eukaryota > Viridiplantae > Streptophyta > Magnoliopsida > Rosales > Rosaceae > Prunus > Prunus persica. The sequence goes on from NC_034009.1 coordinate 16,465,690, forward strand.
TTTTTGTATATTATCGTTTTATTTTATTACCTTGAGCAATATCATACTACTACAAATTTGGACATGCTGTTCAAAACCATATATTCTTTTTAATTTGATATATGCACCCGAACCTGAAGTTTCAGATATATGTTAATATATATCCAAAGTTCATAATTGTCTATTGAGATTAATATGAATATGAACCCGTAGCTCATATCTTATCAAGAACATGTAGTTCTGCTTTAACATATATAAAATGTTAATTGAACCAAAAGTTCATAATCAAACGTTATTTTTTTATTTTTTTTTCCTTTATCATGATTTACATAATGGAATCAAAAGATTGGAATTTGCAAGTTCATTGGTTCTTAGTTTTTATTATTGTTATATTTTATTAGAACCTGTAGTTCTATATCACAAAATCTAATTGGAACCCGAAGTTCTTCAATTATTATATCTATGCTATTGCTATCAAATTGAGCTTGAAAGACCTTGATTTGTCATTTAGTTTTGAACATATTTGTCTTAAAATCAATACTTTTATGTGATCTTTTTGAACTTGATGTTCAAGATCAAATTCAGTCTATAGCCAGAAATTTTATTTATATGACTTACTAGAACCTGAAGATCTATACTTTAAAACTTGAAGTTCAAAACTTTTTAAATTTTCAGTTTATAATATAAATTTACGAATATCTTCATATTAAAACATGTAATTCTATAAATTAAATTTATATTAGAACCGTTTTACATATTGAAATTATCTTATAACATTTATTTTATGTTTCTTATTTTATCATTTTTTATTTTTATTTTTAGAACTCAGTGTGATTATTATTTTAAGTTTTTTTTGTTCTTTTTTAATTGGTACTACTTTATTATCTTTGTGAATTATTTATTTATAACTTATTTGGACCAGAAGTTCCATGTTAAGCAATTAGTTGAAACTATAAGTTTCATTATACATATTTCAAATACAAAACTTAATTTCAAATACACATTTTAATCAGAACTTGAAGTTTTGGATATTTAATTTATGAACCATAAGTTATTTATGTTATAAATATGCCCTAAGAGCCAATACATTTGAAGTAATCTCCTTAGAATACATTTCGTATATGATAAATAAAGGGCAATCTTATTTTGTTATCTTTTATATTGTGTAAAGAAAGAAATGTCCAGGGTGTACTAAATAAGAGATAAAGTAATCTAAAGAAGTTTAGATTCGGGAGAACTTTAATCTCTAATTGTAGTATCCCAAAATGTTTCTAATCATAGGGTTATCAAATGGGCATTGATAAACGGTCAAGATTGGCATATGTTATTTATGCTCAATAACGAGGATGGTTGGTCTCAAACCATTTGTGTAGTTGACACTAATACGAGTATGTGGGTTCTCATTAGTGAAGGAGTAGACTGAACACGATCAACTGTAGTTCTTGTACGGAGTATTTATTCATATGTCACATGAGAACTCGTAGTTGCAATAATACAAATTAGTCCTTAGACCTGAGGCATCATGGTTGCCTTGTGATGCGTTATTGATCTTTGATAGCTCGCAAAGGTAAGTCGTAAAACATTTTCCTTATGTTCTATTGGGATCTCACTACAAGAAAGTGGGCCTTAGTTGACACTTCATTGTTGACGCTTTTTGCAAAATCATCACCTATTCTATGAAGTTTTGATGCTTTTTAAAAAGTGTCAACTACATAGTAGGTTTTCATGACGTTTTACAAGAAACGTCAACTGTATATCACTTTCCTTGACATTTAATAAAGAACGTCAATTCTATATCACTTTTTCTCAATTGCAGAATATTTCCTTTCTACTTCTGCCAAAGTTCTACTCAGATAGTAGATTGTCTATTCCCTTCCTTCCTTGTTATCTTGAACTAGCAGACTCCCAATGGCACTTTTGATGCAGAAACATATAATTTGAGTGGTCTGTCTCTCTTTGGTGGGGACAGAACTGGCGGATTTGAAAGCTAGTGCTTGATTTCCTCAAAAGCTTGCTGGTGCTATTCCTCCCACTTGAATGTCTGTTCCTACTTCAACCTTAACAAGGAGGAGAAAGGCTGGATTTTTCCTGCAGAATTGGATATGAATCTCCTTAGAAAGTTAATTTTTCCTAGGAGACTATGCAACTCTTTCTTGTTCCGAGGTGGTAGAGCTTCTATTATGGATTTTGCTTTATTTTTATTTATCTCTATGCCCCTTTGGTGGACCAAGAAACCTAAGAAATTTCCTGCTTGAACTCCAAAAACACACTTCTTAGGATTCATTTTTAACTTGTGTTATCTCATTTTTAGGAATTCTCTTTTTAGGTTCGATACATGATCTCCTTCTTTTAAGGACTTAATCACCACATCATCTATGTACACCTCTAGAGAATGACCTATCATGTCATGTAAAACAGAATTCATTGCTCTTTGATAAGTGGCTCCTGTATTTCTCAAGCCAAAAGGCATTACAGTGTATTCAAAAGCACCTATATGTCCTGGGCACATGAAGGCTGTCTTATGGATGCCTTCTTCTGCTACCATGATCAGATTATATCTTGCATTGCCATCCATAAAAGATAGCATTTGGTTATGAGCAGCTCCGTCTACTAGCATATCTGCCATTGGCATAGGATATTCATCCTTGGGAGATGCTTCATTCAGATTCCTATAATCCACACATATCCTAACTGCCCTTGTTTTTCTTTTCAGAACTGGGACAATATTGGCTAGCCAATCAGCATAGATGGCTGGTATGATGAATCTTGCCTTGACTAGTCTTTCTATCTCTTCTTTGACTTTCAGTTCCATTTCCATGGACATTCTTCTTCTGCCCTCTTTGACTAGAAGGTAGCCTTCTTTGATTGGCAACTTGTGTTCTACTAGTTTTCTGTTTAATCCAGGCATCTCATGATAATACCAAGCAAAACAGTCTCTAAAATCATGCAAAAGTGCAATGATTTCACTCTTGAGTGGTTCTGTCAATAGTGCACTAATGAAAGTGGGTCTTGGATCCTCTTCTATCCCTAAGTTTATCTCCTGTAATGGATCTTTCACTTCTGGAAAAGAGTCATCTAGTGCTGCTGGTGAAAAATCCAGTACTTCTCCTGTAAACTCTCTTTGCCATATTGATCGCTAGATTCTGCATAAAGAGCTTCCTTTCTTCCCAATATATCAACAATCTTTTTGTAATGGATCAAATTGTTGCAGCTTGATCCTTTTCTTGTTGATTGAGACTAAACATCAGAGTTCTGGAGATTTTGAACAAAAGGTCTATTCCAGTCCTCTAGAGAACTGGTTAGACCATCTTCAATGAGTCTCTGGGCCGTGACACCATGGGGCCATCCGTTCTGGTTGACTCCAAAGAATGTGAAAGGACCAAAGTCATTATGATAATACCTTGCCTTAAAACACATGGCAGAGGGTAGAAATGGTCGTGGATCAGCCTCTACTATCTCTATGAAACCTTCTTCATTCCAAAGGGCTAATTGCTGATGTAGAGTAGAAGGAACACATAAGCTCTGGTGGATCCAGTCCCTGCCAAGCAATGCATTGTAAGTGGTAGAAGTGGTGTCTACCACAAAAAATGCAATCTTCAGCTCTTTGGTTCCAACTATGAAGTCCACACCTAGGATTTCATGAGTCTTAGTGATGCCCACAGCAAAGTTGGTTACGGTCAAGCGTGTTGGAATTAGATCCTTCTCTGTTCTGCCCACCTTGCTCAACAATCTGTGAGGTAAAAGATTAATGGCTGCACCTCCATCTACCATCACTTTGGGAATAGGAATACCTCCAAAGTTTGCTGTTATGAACAGAGGTCTAAGATGATTGGCCATCTCTTTGGTTGGTTGGGAGAAACAAAGCTGTTCTGCAGTCAATTTCATGGCAGTTCCGCCTGTTTTGGCAGTAGGTGTTTGCTGTTCTGGCACCTCCGGTACCTCTGCCAATCTGCACTCAAAACTTTCCTGGGAAAGCACATCTCCTTCCAAAGTGCTTTCTTGCCCTTCTACTGCCCTGAACTATTTTTGTAAGATAAATGTCATGTTAATGCCTAGATCACCCTGTAATAGGCTTTCTAATTCTGCACCAAATAATAGGATCTGACCCAAATTCCACTTTGGAATCCGAGCCAAACCCTGTGTGTTTCTAACACCTGGTGGGTGCCGGGCACAAATGACCAAATTGCCATTTTATATCAAATCCAAAAGAAACTCAAGTTCGACTTCTGCCGAAAATTCGACAGTCTCCCTTGTAAGTTGAACATTTCCAAAAAATTTCTACCTGTGAAACAAGCATATATATGTATATAACCCAACTGCCAGCATGCATTAAATTTTATCCAAGAAAACAACAGTATATCATTCTGGCCTCAGGCCTCAACCAATCCAATAAATCATTCTGCAAAATAACTTCATTTCAACTTTCATAATATCCATAGTACATTAGCAATCTCAAAGACTCCAACTCATGGCTGCACCTTGTTGTATTAGGCTGCCTATGTGCCCTTACTGAGGGATCAAGCCACATGTAGTTCTTTAGTTGCAAAACCACTCTAGTTCCAATATTTCATCTCAGCTTTCTGTTTCAAGCTTCCTAGCATTTCTCACATGGCAATATATATTCAATTGAATAAATAAAAGCATTTATATTAGGTAATCATGCTTGGCAAGCCATAATGGTGACATGTCCTGACCTGTAATCCTCACTGGACTCAGGAGACATCTGGTCAACCTGATCTACAATTCTCCCTCCCACGATCCTGATATATCTAAGACTCTTGAGGCAAAATATGCTAGAAACACTTAAGCTATTTAATACTATATAAAATATTGCAAGATAAAGATAAATAAGCATAATAAAATAAAATAAAATAAGTTAAAGATTTATAAACTCCGAACACCCTTGTATTGAACTCATGTAAAGTTTATAAATAAATATATATATATATCAATAACGTGATAAAAATCTATATATATTTCCATCTATCGCTTGTAAAACAAATGTGACGCTTAAGAAAATAATGGTAACTGTATAAAATCCTCAATTTAGTTTTAAAAGCATCTCATAACTTAAATTCTCTCCACCTAGGCTTACCCCCATTTCTGATCCGTCAATTCCTTTAATACCATCAATTCCAATAATAAACCGTCAATTCTAATGTTAGTCCGTTAATTCCATCCTCGCAGGTCTCGGAAACATAAAGTTAATCGAGCAGCATTCCTCGTAGGTCTCAGAGATAACACTTCAATATGAGCCGCAATCATCGCACCACATGATTCAGGCGTTCCTGAAACTCGTGGGGCATTATCATAAATAACAAACTGTCTCAAGGCAACTAGGAAGGAGGGGGGGGGCAATACTCTTGAGGTGGGTTTAAAAACCATATTCTGAAACTTATCTCAAAGTTCCTCCTGTTTCATAAACCTTGCTTATATTCTCTTCTCAATTTTCTAGAAATCAATTCTCAATATTACATAATCTTCAATTATCGAAAATACCCTTTAGGTTTATCATCACATACTATAATACCTTCCAAATACAATATAACATAAATACATATATATAATTTAGCAATCCATATGTATACAATCACATCTACTCACTCCATAGTCATATAATTTCATAATAAGTGATATGGTATTCTAATCCATGAAATTAATGCCATAACCAAACCAATGAACATTCGCACTTACATGAACTTCCTAAAAGCTCACACACAAACAATAAAGCTCATCAACATTATTTTATCCGAAACCCTAGCCCTGGGTTCCTAGAAGTATGTGCATTGAATTGAAGATCATTCTCAAGCTATGTAAACTTTTCCACTGATTAGAACGGTTTAGAAGTGCCTCAGAACTCAAAAACTGATAAGTCCCAAAAAGTCAACCTAGGACCCCGTGGGGTCCACAACCTTAAAATTCTGATCCGAGAGTTCCTAGAGGTTCTAACCTACCTAGGACATATGTCCCGAGAGTCTGGTCTTGATCGGACGGTCGGACTACTCACGATCGCACAATCGGACGGTTACTATAAACCTAGCCCTAGGCCTTTTCGGAGTATTCTGGACTCCGATTCACAATCCATTCAATCCTACACAATCCTGGAATTACATAAATCAACAAATAAGAAATTGACTGCGATCCAACTGTTCAAACGTATCGAACCCGGAAATTGCACAATATGGGAGATCCGTTCGGGGTTCAAACGTTGTCCGAATTGAGATCTGCAAATTCCTACGCCCTCGTGACAACATAAGGATAATTTTAGAACATAATGTCGGACCACCAGCCTGCCCACGCATGGGTAGCTAGATAAAGTTTGGTGGCCAGAAAACTTCAAGGTTGAAGGCCAAGCTTCCTACTCTAGGTAAAACACCTTATTTGGAAACACTTTTGTTCTTGGACTTACCCCAAAAAGTAGCCGAAAACAGCTGGAATCGAAGGACGAAACTAGCCAAAACTGGCCAAAACTTCAATCACTTGATCAACCAAAATGACACAACCGGCAGCTAGAACACGTTGAAAGGATAGAAAAGCGTACCAAATTCGAAAGATTTGGTGGCCAGAGGCGTCCAAACGAGCTCCCGAAAGTTTACGAAAAAAACTGTCCAACACCGCGTTGTTACATCCAGTTCTCCATCATACTCCATCTGTTCTTCCCCATATTCTTCTATCTAGCCTTCTTGCTCTCCTGTTTCGAGGAGCCCAATCTGGTCGTCTGCAGATGGTTCGTAATCTAACTGTTCTTCTTCATATCCTTCAGTCTAGTCCTTTTGTCCTTCTACTGGAATAGGTTTGGATTCACCTTGTGATTGTGAAGGTTCAAGTTGATTGACTGAGGATGAGGCAAGATGGATGGACGGGGTGCCTGGAGATTCTCTCTTTGTAAGCTCTTGTGGCTGAGATGTTATTTGTTCTACCCGAGGGGCTACATTTGGATTCTTTCCTTTTATGGCAGAACGGCTCTCTGGAAGTACCTGTGTGCCATCCTTGTTCTTGAGGAAGGTGCAGTACTGCATTTGGACTCTCCTTTTTTGTATTTTGGTTAGTTCCAGAGTTGGTCCACTGCTTTTTCCAACAGAATACGAACTGCCTTTTATGATAGTTGCCAAAGGCTTGTCATTTCTGGGCATCTTAATTGGTATTTCCTTCTTCGGCTGCTCTGTCATTCTTCTGCTGCGTTGGGCAAGCCTTAGATAGAACTTCTGTTTGGCTCTGTCTTTAGATGGAGCTGAAACTAGGCCCTGTTGGCATGATATTCCAATCCTGTCAAAAATGCTAGGTGTGGGCTGACTCTGCCTGTCCAGAGTCACTTCTAACTCACTTTCACACTTGCACTTGCTGCACAGCACCACCCCAGCCGGGATGGTTGCCTTTGGCCTTTGATTAGCCTCCATTGTGGGCTGACTCTGCCTGTCTAGAGTCACTTCTAACTCACTTTCACACTTGCACTTGCTGCACAGCACCACCCCAGCCGGGATGGTTGCCTTTGGCCTTTGATTAGCCTCCATTGTGACTCTTTTTCCTCTGCTGGAGCTAGCTTCTGTCTTTAGTTTGCCTTTCTTCTGTTCTGGCCAATTTAAGTTGATCCATGTTGACTTCAGGTTGGGGAAAAGGGTTTGTTGTAACTGAGGGAGGTTTCTCCGCCAGTTTTAGCCTTCCTGTATGACATCTCTGAAAACAACACAACTGTTGGTAGAGTGGTTCCAAGAGTTGTGGCACCTACAATACTGTCTGCCCTTGAGTTCTTTTGGCTTGGGCAACCGTGGGGTGTCTCTATTACCTTCTGTAGCAGCATCTCATCAAACAAAGCATCAACCTTGGTTAGATTGAAGGAATAGACCTTGTTCTGGGTTGGTTTGTTTGGAATAACACTCCTGTGAACGATGGTGGCTTCTGATCCTTTCGTGGCTTTGTAAGAGCTTTGCAACCGATGGGATGTTTCAACTTTGCCATTTCTGCCACTGCAATTTCTCTTTCCTTTGAGCCTTTTGTGTCTTCTTCTAATTCTACCTCAACCAGATGTACTGAAGAAGAAGGGGTTTTGTAGTATGTGCCTTTGGAAGAGTTCCTCTTCTGTTGTTCTTCCCTGAGCAGCTCCTCGTATTTAGACACTTTGTCTGCCAATTCTGCCAAATCTCCAAACAGCATCCCAACAAATCTTTTTCTCAGAAGATTTTAAGGGCGGTATGAGCCATTTGAATGGAGTGCCTTTCTTCCATAGGGATTCGGCATTTCATTTTGAGCTTTTGAACCTAGTTATAAAGTTTTGGGTAGGCTCATCTTCACTTTGTTTGAGGGCAACAAGATCACTAATGGTGACTTTTGGCTGGATCTTGAAATAGTAGTCATGGAAAATATTTTCCATCTGCTCCCAGGTTTGAATAGAATTGGCTGGTAGGCTGGTGTACCAAGTGAAGGCTTGTCCAGAGAGAGAATTTTCAAAAGCCTTCGTTTTAGCAGAGGGTTATTTTCTATGGTTATGCACAGGACGGAGAATCTGCCTATATGCTCAACTAATGAAGCATAAGGGTCTTCTCCGTTGAACAAGGTGAAGTTTGGTACCTTGAAACCCAGGGATAGAGGTATCTGATCAATGTAAGCTGGATATGGCTTTATGTAGGTGGGTCTTTCTCCTCTTCTGGCTTCAAGCTACATCATCTCCCTGATCATTCTCTGAAGTGCCCCCATTTCATTCAAACCATTGACAGGGTGCGGATTTCGACCCTGTTCTAGCTGGATGTGGTCAATCTTGTGCTCCATTCTGTATAGCCTGGGCAGAACTTCCTCCTTATGTTCTTCTTCTCCTTCGAAATCTGGATGATTCTTCCAGTTTGCCCCTGGTTTGTTCCTGTCATTGTTGGCAAAGGGGTTAATTCCCCATCTACCTCTCCTGCCTCTTACTGGTGGAGAGAATAGATTAGGATCCATTCTTCTGGGTCTGTAGGACAACAAGGCAGAAGTGCCAGAGGCTGATCACGTAAGGCCACAGGTTGTGGAATAGGTGGAGGTTCTGGCTGATTCTACTGGACCTGAATTGATGCAGGGCCTTCATTGCGATGAGAGGGTTCTCTTGGTATGGCCATGCCAGTCCTGGTGGAGGTCCATAAGGGAGGTCTAGCTGCTGGACCACAACATCTGGGTTTGGAATTCTGGCTATAGCACCTTACGGTCCTTTCTAAACTGCCTTTTAACTTGCCATTGCATCATGCTGTCATGTTGTTCAGAGTATCCGGACTCCTTTGTGTTGTGGCCTCCTGTCGGAACACGGCTTCTTGTATCTGGTTCAACCTCCTGGAGCCAGACCTGGAACGTGTAATCCTGGTACTGTCATGAGCTGATTGCCTAGCATCACTTTCTTCTGACTCCAGTCCTTCTCGGAGAGCTGCTTGATCTCTTTCCATGGCGCAGTGTGGGTTCTGGCTAGAACTTCCAATATTCATATACTTTAGAAGATGTTTCTAGGAGTATGTATACTGAGAAGTCCCAATGGGCGTGCCAAATTGTTCACCCGTTTTACGTTTATTCCTGTGATGGTAGGGTAAAGTTTTCCATTGCCTTGAGAATCATTGACTGGTCAACAAGTCAACTTTCTTTAGTGTACGAGCGTGCCACTGCTAGTAATAAAAAATCCTAGCAAACTTCTTAAAAATAGATAACTTGCGCCCCAAATTACTGATTTCTAAACAAGCGATTGTGAATTTGGGTGAGGAATATATCCCAAGTAAGTTCTTTTCTTACCTCAGACTGGTGAGGACTTCACAATTTTTTCCAGTACAAGATTGGTAGTTCTTGCAAGAATAAATGGTAAGAAAGTGAATTGTTTTCAGGCGAAACTATCTTTTACAAAACTCAAAAAGGAAAAACCAATTCTAGAAAGACAAAAAGAAGGCTGGACTTCTATTTCTGCCTGGATAGATGCTTCTGATCTGGACTGGACTGGGTATGCCTGTGCTAGACTGGATTGTCAACAACTTCAACTGCTAAGTTTCAGCTGTAAATCAATACCAATGTTCGAGTTTGGCAAAGCTTTAATCTATTTCAAGCCCTAAAAGGCTTTTCGAACGGGCAGAATTGCGGTCTCTTTAGTCTGATAAGGGCATAAGTGGCTAAACTTGAGGATTACTGAGCTAAAACTGCACTGTGGTACCTGTTCTACTTGATCAGGGCTCTTCATAAATTTGTTGAGGTTTTTATATTTGTAAAAACCCGAACTCTGCTTGATTTGGCTTTTGTTGAACCAAATTTGTAGCAAGAGAAATCTCATTTTGAATGACTTATTTCTCTAAGTTTGAACTGAAATTGGAAGTTTTTGATTTGTAGCTGGCTTCTTTCTTGTGGCTCAATGAGCTTTTCGTTGCTTCAGTTTGTTTAAAGGTTTTTTGAGAAAAAGTGATCATTTTGAGTTTTGTCTTTGATTGATTTTTTGGTTGTTTTTTGCTCTGTTCACCCTCTCTCATATTTATAAGAAATGCTTGGAGTGAGATTTTTAATCCTTAAAATGGGTGGCAGATTTTCTAGAGAATAAGATTTTTTTCATTTTCAAATGTCAAGGAAAAGGGGAAGTTATCTTTTCTGGCAAAAAGACCATCAATAATCAGTTTCTAAGGCAGTCACTTCCCTGTTTTTCTTGAAAAAAAAACCTAATCCTTCTTCTATTCCTAACTGCTCCTGTGAGAATTTAATCTGTCGTGATGGTTAGTTTGATTTTCCAGATAAACAACTCCCTGCACCCTATATCTCTTTCAGAAAATATAGCTTGCTTATCTCTTGGAAATGGCACTTGCTCTGGAGCAAAATTTTTCTGAATATAGAAAGGGGTTTCGATCTTCTTTTGTCTGAAAAAGGCTGGAGACTTTTGCCTGTTTAAGACCTGTTTTCATTAATTCCTCATCAACCCAGTTGAAATTGCTGATTTTTCAAAGCTAGGTAGTCACGTGGGTTGCCTCTGTTTTGGGTTTTTTTCTTTTTTTCATTTGATCGTGCCAAGCCCATGTTTGACTTTTGGAACTTGTGGGCTGATTCCTTTTCTTGTTTTCCGAAGCCGAAGTTTATTTTCGTGGGTCGATAGGTCCTGGGCTGGGCGTGCAGGTTTTCGGCCCAATCATAAGGGGAGCTTTAGCGGCTATCCAAAATTGACATGGGCTTTTCGATATTGGACTGGGTGTGCCAAATTAGGCCCAAACAATAATATCCACACTCACTACTACAAAAATCGAAACAGACGAAAGGAAAAACCACTATCGTCTAGAAGGTTTTCAAACCGACATGAAATCAACCGCCATCTTTTGTACATACAACAACGACGGCTATAACCTGACGTTGTTAAAACATTCAACGTCCAGAACTATTCTAAACTGACATGTAAGTACTATAAATATAACCTAAACTGAAATCTTGGAAACATTAGACGATGATTTTATGAAAACTGAGCCGTCTAAAGAGTGTTAGATGTCAAGATCAAAACAAGAACCGACATGTAGATAGTTATCCATGTCCCTAATTGAAGGAAAACAGACTTGGATAACCTAGTGTTGAGGCCCAAAAAATCCACGGTTCGGTCCAAATAAATTCTCGGCCCAATGAGATACCTTACCGAGAAGAAACTCGATTTGGGCACCCGAAAGTTCATCATATGTGCTTGCACACATGCCACGCCAAGCAAATAAGCAACACGCTATGCTATAAGCTTAAGTGGGCCCAAGCCACTTAAATGTATGAGGCTTGCTTGAGTGAGTTGTGGTATAGACGGTAATAAATCGACATGAGGCCCGTTGATGGGCCGAGAAATGGAAGTCTTGGGTTGCTTGGGAGCCTCAGGACTCAAGCCCATTTCTTAGGCCCAAACATATAGGTGAGCACAAAACAGGAAATAGCACATTAGCTTAACCAAATTAGCCCAACACCTCAACAAAAATAGTCCAACACTTGTTGATGTTAGCCCATTTATTTTGACAAACCAACCCATTATCTTAGAAGGCCCATACAATTAGAAATGAGAAGCAGCAAAAGCACCAGCCCCTTGTTTTTAAAAACAGAAGCCACAAAAGGAGTAAGATGTCCACATATTCAGAGTTGATGGAAGGCTTCAGCACATGGGAAGGAACAATTTCCAAGCACAAAACACCCGAAGAACCAAGGGATATTAACGTGCAAGCTGCCAAGAAGAGAAGCACCCTTCGAACCCGCATACATACCCCAATTCCTTCTCCCACCAGACCTGGCCATGGAAGAAGGAAAGAAAGAAAGGAAGGAGATGGCTGGGAATGGAAGTCTCCCATTGAAACAGTTGCGGGAGAGGAAATTTCTCTGATTTTGTGCAAATAGGGAGAGGAAATTTCACCAAGATAGGAAAATTCAAGGGAGGAGATGAGAAAGGAAGGGAAAAGCTTGGCCAAAATGGGTAGAAGCCATTAGGGTTTCTTGGGAAGTGATGGTTTCCAGCGGCTATAAAACGAGGCCTCTTCTACCCAACGAAATCAACCCACACCTAGAGAGCAAGCTTCCTCCCTTACCTGCAAAAACCCAGCAATCTCGTGCACTATTCACCTCCTTCTGCATTTTCTTCTTCTGGCAAACTACTTGCACATCTAACAAGCTGCCGGAAGAACATGGTTCTTTCTTTCTCTCTTCTTAGCCAAATCAGCTTGAAAACCTTTTCTTCCTCACCTTAAACACTCCCATTTCTCCCTAGGAAGCCATATTTTCCTCTTTGGTGCTAAACTAGAAAATTTATCTGTAAGCATCAAGAAATCATCTATAAGCTGTTTTTATTTTCATTGGTGAAGGTAACCAAGGTGTCCTAAGGCATCTCTTGGGGCTTGATCTTCAAACTCAGGCTCAAGGGGCAATTTCATCCATCTGCCTTTTAGGGCAGCCCAGCCCGTTTGTAGCTGTTGGAAGAAACTACACCTAGAAACCATCGTGGTTAACTTATATTACGTTAAATAAACCAAAGAACCGACTTCTAAAAGTCAAAGGACGTCGAGCACACAAACCACCAGATGTTTAAAGCATATTACATGTCAGTTGTCTCTCAGTAACCATTGTAAAATGTTTTAACCACGTCCCTCATCTGGCAGAACCGTTGCTTATGAGATTGTCCACGTCGCGTACTAGAGAGAACAACAACGTGTTAACAAAATTCAACGTCTGTTTTTTGCAAGAACCGCTGTTTCAATTACACAAAGAAGCCCCCTTGACAGAGTTAGACGTCTCTTTTTCTGCATAACCGATGTATGAAACATTTAAAATGACACAATATTACTTAATAATGACGTTACAAAGAATACCCACAATGGTTTTTTTCAAAGGCTGACGTTACAAAGGATATTGAAGGCATGGACAGGAAATTAACTGACGTGCATTATGTTTTCAACGTCGTTGACTTTAAAATAAAGGACATGTTTATGTCCTTTACTACGTCACGAGGAGCCAAAGGCGTGATGTTGTAATCACTTACCACGTCAGTATTTTCAAAAGGCGCTTGTTTAACCCCTTGACATGTGTATTTTCTGAACGTCTATTGTTTTAGAATAACCGACGTGCGGAAAATCTCTCAAGACAGTTAATGGAACTGAGCTGCCTTTATTTCTCTCTTTAGATGACGGTAGGTTTTAAGTGTTGAAGTAGGGTTTAACAAAATCGTCGGTTGGAGTTCTCCACCGTTGTGTAACTCCAGAATATACGGCAGTCTTTGTTTTGTAGCCAGATGCTAAAGTAATATTTCAATAAACCGACGTGTTTTCAATTTCATGTCTCTTTTTCCAATTTTTTTACTGGACCGTCGTACTTTGCACGTTTAACCCAGTTTTTTTAATTTTTGAGTTGTCGTTCCCAAAGCCTACATAATGAAAATGTGATCAGAATTAAAATGATGTACAAAGTAATGCCATACAATTAACTGAATAACTAATGTCATACATTACAACAATCAATCAATCCATATATCTTCACACCCATCTCTAATATTTTCACTCCCAAACTCACCCAGTAGGTCATCAAATGTGTCTACATTTGGTATCCCTCTAGTAAATGGCTCACACTCAATTCAAATATCACCTAGCACATCATCACCAAGAACATCATTATATTCTCTATTAGGCATTGATAACACTACCGACCAACCATGATGCATTGGGTCGTCAACATAAAATACTTGTTTGACTTGAGAAGCTATAACAAATTGGTCATTCCTATGTCCAATTTTACTCAGATCTACAAGGGTAAATCCAAGTTCGTTGACTATAAGGCTCGAAGTGTTATCTATCCAATCACACCTCAAGACTGGGATTCTAAATTTTGGTAGTCAAGGTCCCAAATTTCTTGAATAACATCATAAAAACCCATATTGGAGATAATAGGGTTTTTATCCTTGGCACTAGCAACTTGCGTAGTATGTGCAAGTAAATAAACTCCACTATTTTGGACAGTTCGCATATCATCTTGTGTCTTGGTGTTAAATTTAACACCATTAATAAGATAGCTCATTTACAATGGCACTACCATGCTTGGACCAGCTGCTAGGCACCTCAAATTTTCTGATACGCCATTATGCTCTTCCCCATTAAGTTCACTTTGAACCTGCAAATTAATCATATATATATATCTTAATTCAATCTAACATATAGAAAGGAAGAAAATTAAAAGTTGAATATGTCATTCAATAACATATATACCTTCAAGTGTAGGCATTGAATGAAAGTGCTATTGTGCTTATCTTGTAGCCACTTTGTTCTCTTTCTAAATTTTGGATAAGTGGTCTTGATGTGGATCATATGTTCCCTACATTGACACGAAAAAATCAAGAATTACATTCCCTTGTGTATAAGATAAACATAATAAATAATAATATTTAAAATGGCTCAATATATATGAAAAATAAAACTCATACGTACTCAATATAAGGTAGGACTTCCATTGTATTCTCCAAGACATAAAGATATGCCTAGTTCAACAAGTCCCGATCAACTAAGCTTATTGTGCAACCTGATAATGGCTTCAAAACTCCCTATCTTCTGGCTTGAAGGCGCTCCAACTGTAACAACATCAGATAAATTCTCGGTGCAAAACTCTACAGCTTCTTCAACTATATACTGCTTAGTAATGCAACCTTCAGGATGAGTACAGTTCTGAACATACCCCTTTAGCACTTTCATATATCTTTCAAACGGATACATCCATCTAAAATATACTGGCCCACATAGACGAACTTCTCTCACAAGATGTACTACTAGATGAACCATGATATTAAAGAATGAAGGGGGAAAGTATTTCTCAGGCAAACAAAAAGTAACTACTACATCTTCTTCCAACTTATCTAGCTTGAAAACATCTACTATCTTTGCACATATAGCATTGAAGAAGAAGCACAATCGAGTTATTGCATACCTTGCAGGCTTCTCCAAGACAGAACAAATTGCCACAGGAGCAATTGTTGCATCAAGCTATAACAATCATGAGATTTAAGTCCAAGAAGTCTTGAATCTTTTAAAGATACAAGATTTTTAATATTTGAACAATAACCTTCAGGGACCTTCATACCATAGAAAGAATTGCAAACTGCTCTCTTCTCTGCTCTTGACAAATTCCAAGGCCCTGGACGCAAGCGAGTACGTCTTTCTCCATACTCGGGTTGCAAATCAGTTTTGACCCCCATGTTAAATAAATCTAACCGAAGAGCAATCCCATCTTTATTTTTTCCAGGGATCTTCGGTAATGTACCAATGATACTATTGCAAACATTCTTCTTAATATGCTTTACATCTAGGACATGCCTTACAGGAAGGTATTTCCAATAGTCGAGATCAAAGAATTTTGATTTCTTCTTCCAACAAACTATGTCACCATCATTCTCACCAACACTTCCCCCGTTTTTCAAGCCCCATATGTAATTAAAATCTTCAACCACGTGCAGCACTTGTTCTCCAGTTAATGGCTTGGGAGGCGTGCCATATTCAAGTTTTCCATTAAAAGCTGCATACTGCCTCCGATATGGATGATTGTTTGGTAACCATTTTCTATGCCCAATGTAACAAACCTTGTGGCCATTTTTCAACCTATGACTCGATGTATCATCGCCGCATATTGGACAAGCTTTATATCCCCTAACGACACAACCAAATAAGTTCCTATAGGTAGAAAAATCATTAATTGTCAACAATAATACACCTTTGAGTGTAAAGTATTCTCCTCTGTGCACATCATACACTCCTCTAATCCCATCCCATAGAGATTTTAAATCATCAATCAAAGGCTCTAAATAGATGTCTATAACATTCCGAGCTATTTAGGACGGGAAATCAATAAGGCCAACGTCATGAACTTCCGTTTCATGCATAGCTGTGGTGGGAGATTATATGTAACTAAGATAACTGGCCAACAACTGTATCTATTACTTAAAGAACTGTATGGATTGAATCCATCAGATGAGAGGGCCAATCTCAAGTTTCTCGGCTCTTTACCAAACTCGGGCCATTTATCATCAACAAGTTTCCAAGACGGAGAATCCGTTGGATGAGATATATGACTGTCAACTGATTTTCTAGCAGCATGCCAAGTCAAACACTTAGCTGTCTTATGTGATTGAAACATCCGTTTAAACCTTGGAATTGGAGGAAAATACCATACGACCTTCGTTGGCACACCTTCTTTCAAGATAGAATCTTTGCCTTCCTACCACCTTGAGATACCATAAGTAGGACAATTAGTTGAATCTTCATAATCCACTACTACAAAAAGCGAAAAAGACGATCAGAAAACAACGACGGTCTAAGTGAAAACCGTCATGGTTTTTAAAAAGACGACGGTTCTAAAAACACCGTCGTGTAATACCACCTTAGACAACTAAAAATGGAGATTCAAATGGCTGTTCAAAAACAACGACGTACCTAATTAAACAACCGACGTCTATTTGAAACAGATTTCCGCAGTGTAAAATCAAAGCAAACAAAGAACGGCAGAAGTTATGAATAGACCGACGTAGAAAGTAAAGACGACGATTTCAATAAAAGCCGCTGTTTTTACTCATAAAATAACACGACGAGGTTTTCGTATAAGACGCCGTATAATTACAAACAAATCCACGGCTTTAAAATACAAAATAATCTTAACAGATGACACAGATTTGCAATCAGAGAGACAATTTTTTGGAAGTTGATCAACGTCGTTGCAAATTTGCAATCAGAGAGACAATTTTCAACGACGGTTATATTATACCTAACGATGTTTAAAAACAAATCAACGTCGCTCAACAAATATATTACGTCGTCTTAGTCTTACTTAAGACGACGAAAAACGACGACAGTAGTACAAAAACAGTCGTTGTTTTTATATTCTTATTTTATTTAAATCTGTCGTGTTAGTTAAAAACGACGGCATAACAAAAAACCGTCGTTTTGTTTCAAACTGAATTAATTTAAAATTTCTTCAGGAAAGCAAAATCTATTTATAATTTCCTCGGGTTAGTAATATTGCGTCGTGTTAGTTTACAAATTCTAGAACATTAATTCCCCTCATTTTAAATTTCCTCGGGAAAGAAAAATCTATTTATCACGCTTTGTAATTGAAAACTAAAACTGAAAGAATTCTGGAAAAAAAACTCTATTTATAATTTAAAAATAAAATCCACGTCGGTTGTATTACACTTAACGACGTTTAACAAAATAATCTACGTCGGTAATTATAAATCTACCGCCATCTTACCTTAATATAGACGACGAGAAAAGCATTGACAATGTCTTCATCATATCTCCCAGCAACTACTGATTCGATTGCTCATGCTTTAGAGGCCATCTGAAGCCATTTCTATTCTTTATCGCATTCTTGAAACCCATCTTCTTCTTCTGAAGCTCTAAGGATAAAGGAAGAGGCTATCACAAATCTGACGGATCTTCTTAGTCAAAAAAATCAAGCAGAGGATCAGGCACATCTGATCTTCAGATTTCCCTGAGAAGCGAACTTTCCTTCGACAGCGAGTGGAGGCCAGGCTTGCATCTCTTTTGATGGAAAGCAAGGAGTATTCAGAAGCACTAAGTGTCCTATCAGGCTTGATCAAGGAAGTGAGAAGGCTAGTTGACAAGCTTCTTCTTGTCAACTAGCCTAAATGTAAGCTCAATTTCTCTTTGAGAAAGACATCCAAATTATTGTCTTTGAGATGTGAGAGACAGTGTCTCTGAGAGAGGAAGAACTTGGAACCCTAAATGTAAACCGCGAAAATGAATGAAAGCGACAAATTTATAGAATAAATTTTTAAAACCAACGACGGTCCTTACCAAAAAACCGCCGTTTAAATTGTAAAATCAACGTCGGTATTACTGACGTATATTACAGAACTCCACGTCGGTACATTAATAATCACGACGTCTTAAATAATCTACCATGACGCGAGTTATTACTTATGTACTTTAATTTTTGAGTTTACTACGACGGTACCTACAACACTACTGTCGTATTTATTTACCACGTCCGAAGTTAAATTTACCGTCGTATTTTGTACTTTATACGTCGTAGTTATATGTAACCGCCGTATTATTTTTTTGAAATGGTTTTATATGTAAGCAACTTTTCGTCTACTTGACTTACACATTCGTTGTTTTTATATTCTTATTTTATTTAAATCTGTCATCCAAAAAAGAAACTTTACATATTGCAGAATATTAATTTCCTCCGGAAAAAAAACTCTATTTATAACGCACTGTAATTGAAAAATAAACTGAAAGGTCACGGGAAAAAAAATTCTATTCATAATTTAAAAATTAAAATCCACGTCGGTTATATTAAACCTAACGACGTTAAATGAAATGATTCCACGTCGAATGAAAAATATTGCGTCGTTTTAGTTAAAAACGACGTAGTTAAATGTAACCGCCGTATTATTTTTTTGAAATGGTTTTATATGTAAGCAACTTTTCGACTTACACATGCACTGTTTCCAAACCCGATTAAAAATTTCAATCTCCCAGAGAAACCTTTTCGTCTTTTTTCCTTGTCAGAGCATTGTCAGAGTTTCTCATCGTCTTCCTCTCGTCTTCTTCGTCGTCTCTGAACTTAAACATCGATCATCTTCCTCTTGCTTTCATTGCACGCAAAAGGTAAGCTTTCATTTTCACTATTTTGGTTACTGTTTTGCATGCTCATACGTTTTTTGTTTGAAAAATCTTTTTACCTTTTTTCTGGCCAAAATCATTTTACTTCTTTCCAAGTTTGATAAAATATACAGACAAAGAGGGAAAGTTTCCAACTTTGAAGACAACTACCTCAACTAAATAAGACGACGGTAGACCACGACGGTTCGTCAGTTGTTCTAGCGTCGTCTGAAAATTGACAAAGTTGTTTTTAAAATAATAGTCTTTTTTTATATGCTTGTTTAATTGCAGGTTTGATTTCTCTGAACAATGGTTTTTGTTTTTCCCTTATTTGATAAAATATAAAGAAAAAGAAACTAGGGTTGGTATCTAATATAGACGACAAAATATCTTATTGTTTTACGTCGTGTGAATGTTAATACCACGACGGTGTATTACTATTGACGTCGTATGAACATAAATACCACGACGTTATATAAATAATAGTTTTACCACGACGGTGTATTACTATTGACGTCGTGTGAACATATATACCACGACGTTATATAAATAATGGTTTTAAACATTTATTACGTCTGAGATTATTTCATTGCGTCGTCTAAAATCATATCATACGTCGTATTTTTTTAATACCGTCGTTTGTGTTCTTAATGTTTTCCTGAAATATTTTCACTTGCAGTTTTGTCTGTTAAAATGGTTTCTCAACAACAAACTAAGGATTCTGGCTCCAAGAAGCTTGGAATGGTAGCTCCTCAAGACAAGTCTTCGAAGGAGATGAAGTCTTCGAAGAAGATGAAGTTTGCTTCATCATCTGCTGAGACAGAACCAACCAGCCAGACAACAATCTCTGATGATTCAAAGACTGGTCGAGGTATGAGCACAATGCCTCGTGTTGTGAAGAGAAAGCTTCAGAAACTGAGGCCAATTGTTGAGTACAATAAAAGGGGGAAAGGTGTTGGCCAAGCACATATTGAGATGCAGTCGTATATTGGTGTGTTGGCACGCTCCAGGATCCCACTTGTGGACAAGAAATGGTCCCAAATCCCCAAGGATATAAAGGAGCAGATTTGGGAAGCAGTTGACATGGCTTTTGTCGTAGGCCAAGGGGGCAAGACCTCTGTTTTAGCTTCTGCTGCCAAGAAATGGAAGGATTTCAAGTCTACACTAACGAGGCATTATATCCTTCCATACACCAATGACAGGAAGAAATTAAGCCAACCCCCTGAAACATATAAATTCATAGAGAAACCACAATGGGATGCCTTTGTAGCTTCAAGGCTATCCAAAGATTTTGAGTCTGTGCATTCTCAACATGCACAGATTAGGGAGAAACTCGAGTACAATCATCGATTGTCTCGAAAATGATATGCTGGATTGGAGGATCAATTGGAGGAAACCATGCCTGGGGTAGAAATTGATCGATCTACCTTATGGAAGAGAGCTAGACAGGACAAACATGGTAACATCCCTGATCCAAAGGTGGCAGAGAAAGCAAAATTAATTGTAAGCCTACTATCACTCTGTTTTAAATTTTTATAAAACTGTGAATTATTCTTATTACGTCGTATGTTATATTTTTCGTCGTGTGAATGATATTACCACGTCGAAAAGTTTTTAAAAACGTCGTTAAAGGTCTAAATAGGAATCACTACTATGTTTTCTGTAATTATAGCATAAGACGTCGGTGGTTCATTTTCGCGTCGTGTGAATGATATTACCACGTCGAAACTTTTTTAAAAACGTCGTTAACGGTCTAAATAGGAATCACTACTCTGTTTTCTTTAATTATAGCATAAGACGTCGGTTGTTTATTCATTTCGTCGTTTTAAATAAATAACCACGTCGGTATAACTACCGTCGTGATAAGTTATAATAACGTCGGTTTATACGTTATTGCGTCGTGTGAAATTATATAATACGTCGTTTGTACATAAATAACCGTCGTGTGTTTTTTTGTTTATCTTTTTTTAGGATGAATTGCAGAAACAAGTCTCGGAAGGCAAAGTCAGAGTAGATGGCAGCAATGATGTGCTGACCATGGCTTTGGGCCCCGAGCATCCAGGCAGAGTGAGGGGAGTTGGTGCTGGTGTTTCCCCAAGGCAATATTTCAATTTGCCCAAACCACAGAGGGTGAGCTTTGACGACCGTTTGAAGGACAGTTTAAGAGTTCTCCTTCAAGAAGAGACTAAAAAGATGGAGGCTAAGGCAAGGGAAGAGGCCTTAAGGATGGAGGCTAGGACAAAACAATTGGTAGAGGCTGAGAGGGAGCATTTCCTGAGTCAGCTTTCCCAATTAATTCCCAATTTTGATCCAAGCATGCTTAAACCAAGAATTAGCCAAAGCCCCAAAAATCTAATGTCTGACAAAGCTAGCTGCTCTGGAGGTGATGTGAGATCCCTACATTTGGAGGATGATACTGCCAAAATGGGGAAACATCAGCCAGATGAAGAGAAGGAAGAAGAAAAAAGAGATGAAGAGAAGGAAGAAGAAAAGGAGAAAGAAGATGAAGAAAAGCATGACGACAAGGTATGTTCACATAACTTTGCCTTTTTTATTTGTTTTTCAAAATTTCAGACGTCGATATTTTTATTTAATCCGTCGTTTGTTTACAACTTAGACGGCGGAATTTTTTTAAGACGTAATAAAATATTTAAACGACGGTTTTTTCACCGTCGTTTAAATGGTTTCAGACGACGCTTTATTCATAAAACCGTCGTCTTTATTGAATTACCACGACAGTTTTTTCACCGTCGTTTAAATACTTTTAAGACAACGTTTTATTCCTCAAACCGTCGTCTTTATTGAATTACCACGTCATTTTTTTTATTTCTTTAAACAGGTTATTGAAGTTGGTGATTATTCAAATATGGAGGCGCCATCTTCTTTAAAAACCCTTTGTCGTTTTGTGGAAACGACACTCCTGCCTGAGGATAAGACACTCCAATTTACAATTGATAAGGAGGTCTTTGGTGGTGAGCGCGATACCTTCCTCCTGCCTGAAGATATTACACAATTTGCAGGCATGGAAGAAATTGGAGCTACTGTATTGGCTGTATATATGAGGTTTGTACTTCTAAAATAATACCTCGTTGGTTTATATATTGAGTCGTCTTAACTAACTAACCACGTCGTCTTAACTAACTACCGTCGTGATAAATATATTATAACGTCCTCATCTATTTCAGTACGTCGTGTGAAATATTATAATACGTCGTTTTTTTATACATAACCGTCGTGTTTTTTTGTGCTGACTTGTTTATATTATTTTATGTATTTAGGTACTTACACGATGTTTTGAAACAAGCCAATATGTGCAGCATGGTTGGCTTTATCGACCCTGCTACAGTTAGTGCCAACTCTGGCACAATAACTGAAAGATCACGACTGGTAGCAGCTCGACTTCAGAAGACAGACGGTGAACAGATTTTCATGATGCCTTACAATCCAGAGTTAGTCTCCTTAGGATTTTGTTTTTATGATTTTCAATAAATGACAGCTTATAAACTAACCACGTCGGTGTTTTATTTTATTTAGTCGTTTGAAACTACTAACCACGTCGGTATTTATTTATCGTCGTGATAAATATATAATGTCGTCGTTATCTACTTTATTTCGTCGTGTGAAATACTATAATACGTCGTTTTTGTAAATAACCGTCGTTTTTATATTAATTTTGTGCAGCCGTCATTGGATCTTGCTGATTGTAAGAGCAAAGAAGGAGACCGTCTATTTTCTGGATCCTCTGCCAGGTCATCGTGTGGTCGACGAAGAGGCGAAAAACATCGTGAACAGTGCTTTAAAAATATATAATACCCACATAGCCCGAGCAGGACGTAAAAATGTAATTTGGAAAACTCTCTCAGGCACACCAAAGCAACCCAGCAATGTCGAATGCGGGTATTATGTGATGCGCTTCATGAGGGACATCATCATGGATCCTTCCTTGGGGTTTGAGTATAAGGTAAGAAGAAATTACCTTCATACATTTCACGTCGTTTTTTGTATTATCAACGACGGTCATGTAAAATTAACGTCGTTGAATGGATATACTACGTCGGTTATGAAAAATATCGTCGTCTGTGATTGAATTTCTTTTTATTTATAAACCCTAATAGTCATTGTTTATGCAGTATGCCAAGGGAAACCAGGAAGCTTCATACCCCCAAGAAGCCATTGATGAAGTCCGGAATGAATGGGCAGAGTTTGTTTTCCAAATTATTAAACAGGGCAATTATTGAACACTTGATATTTATGTATAATGTACAAATTTTCTCTATAATATGTAATGTAAAAATTTGTTGAGGTTTTCTTAAATTAAAAAAAAACAAACATACAAATTGCTTAACCGACGTGTAATACTTTTCCAACGACCTAATAAAGTCAAAAACCGTCGTATTTTGTTGTTTCGTGTTTTAAACAAATACGACGTAAAAATATAGTTAGACGACGTTCTTTGAACAATTGAGTCGTTTATGGTTTACAACATCTTCAATTTCTTAAGGGTTCAGGGTATCATCGACGACGTTTATGTAACGACAGCGGTTAAGTCGTGGAATATATATTTTACGTCGTATAGTTAAATAGCCGCCATGGTTTCTCATTTTAACGACTTAGTAGTCTATTACAATTTACAACGTCTACAATTTATTAACACCGACGTGGTTTGTTGTTGTGGTAAGAATATTTATTATTTTTATATCAAAATATTCAAAATAAATTTAAAATAAATCAGAAAATTGAAAAGTCAACTCCTATGAAGTCATTGATATATTTTCTTCCACATAAACCTTGAAAAAATTCATTTTGAATAACAAAAATTTAAAATGACCATCCAAAACAAAATTGTTTTGATGAGTCATAAAATCACTTCTAGTTTTATGGTTTAGGGTTTAGAGTCTAGGGTTTAGAGATTAGGGTTGTTATTTATTGGGGTTTATTTTTAAAGTATAATTTTTGGGTAGTCTAGGGTATATGTTAGGCTTTAAAACCATAAAACCTTTTATAAACTTAATTTTTTAAATTGTATAATTTAGTTTTATGGGTTTAGGGTATTAATTTTTAACGACGGTGGTTGCGTCGTGTAATACATATTTTACGTCGTACAGTAAAACATACGACATGGTTTACGCTTTAAACGACGTCATTTTAATATGTAAGTCGGTTTATATAATTTACAACGTCTTTAATTTCTTAACACCGACGTGGTTTTTCAGTCGTCGTTATATAAAAAATTCAAAATAAATTTAAAATTAATCCGAAAAATGAAGCTTCAAAATGAACGGCCTTACGTTCTTAATCCGAAAAATGAAGTTTCCGTCGTGGAATATTAAATTTACGTCGGTACTTGTAGAACTTTCGCCTTGGTTTTTCTTTCGACGTTTTAAAACGCGCGAGCTCTAAAAATTTTCGCGCGACCTAAATTTTTTAAGATTTGGCTCTTATTCTTATACTTCGAACCCTGAAACCTAAAATTTTCAGATTTCGCGCGACATAACATTTCGCTCTCTCACTTCTGCTCTAATTAGAAGTTGCACTCTCCAGGCTCCGTCGAATCTGTGAGCTCGTCCAACCTGTAAGTACAAACCCTATCTTCCCCTTGTGCGATCTGTTAATAATGTGCTTATAGGTATGGGTTCATGGATTTTCTGTTTAATGGGTTCATGGATTACATTATCTGTTATGTTGAATTGGGAATGGATTTAATTTTGTCGTATCTTTTAATCACCCTATGTTATGTTGAATTGGGAATGGATTTATTGTTTTCATGCTTGGTTTCATGTATATGTTGGTTTCTTGCTTGGTTTCATATATATGTTGTGTTCTTAATGGGTTTTGTGTTCTTGAAAATAAACTGAGACACGACGAATTTTAAGGCATACGACGACGATTACACGACGGTTTTTTTAAACTACCGTCGTTGTATTACTTATACACGACGGTTTTTTCATAAACCGTCGTTTGTATTACTTATAATAGACGACGTCTGTTGAAAATCCGTCGTCTATATATGCCAAATACGTCTGTTTTTGTTTAAAACCCGTCGTCTCTATTGTGTATTACTTGCGATTAGATCATTGTATAATCTGCTATAGTGATGGTCATTGCCTGTATTTTCACTTTATTATAGATAATAGGTTATAGTGTCGGAGATGGATAAGTCATGGATGCACTCGGATAGAAGATCGAAGGCATATGAATTTGGGGTGGAAGCATTTTTGAACTTTGCTGTAGAAAATCTTCTAACTACAACACATATTCGTTGTCCATGTGTTAAATGTGTTAATTTGAAGTTGTTTGGGGTTGGAATTATAAGGGATCACTTATACTTTAATGGAATTGACCAAAGCTATAAGAATTGGACATTTCACGGAGAACCTTGGGAAGCAACTACTAATGCTAGTAGAAATGTTGAAGAAGATGATGGCCATAGTAGGTACAGTTTTGTGTCTGAAGAAATTGATATGGATGATAATGATTTTGGTGATTTTGGTTCGGATCCGTATGAGTTTGCCAATGTGATTGGGGATGAAGATCAACCAGTGTACCCTGGTTGTAGAAAGTACACGAAGTTATCGGCATTAGTGAAGTTGTATAATTTGAAGGCAAAACATGGGATGAGTGATGTCTGTTTTACAGAATTATTGATACTTCAAGGCGATTTGCTTCCATAAGGAAATACAATACCAACCTCCATGTATGAGGCTAAAAAGACTTTGTGTGCATTGGGGCTGAGTTATGAGAAAATGCATGCATGCCCCAATGATTGCATCTTGTATAGGAAGGAGTATGAGGATTCAACTAATTGTCCTACTTGTGGTATCTCAAGGTGGAAGGAAGGCAAAGATTCAATCTTGAAAGAGGGTGTGCCAGCGAAGGTGGTGTGGTATTTTCCCCCAATTCCAAGGTTTAAAAGGATGTTTCAATCACATGAGACAGCTAAGAGTTTGACTTGGTGGCATGCTACTAGAAAATCAATTGACGGTCAGATGTCTCATTCGGCGGATTCCCCGTCTTGGAAACTTCTTGATGATAAATGGCCTGAGTTTGGTAATGAGCCGAGAAACTTGAGATTGACTCTTTCATCTGATGGATTCAATCCCCACAGTTCTCTAAGTAGCAGATATAGTTGTTGGCCGGTTATCTTAGTTACATATAATCTCCCTCCATGGCTGTGCATGAAACGAAAGTTCATGATGTTAACCTTATTGATTTCCGGTCCTAAACAACCCGGAAATGATATAGATGTCTACTTGGAGCCTTTGATTGATGATTTAAAATCCTTGTGGGTTGGGATTAGAGGAGTGTATGATGCACATAATGGAGAATACTTTACACTCAGAGCTGCATTAATGTGGACAATTAATGATTTCCCCGCCTATGGAAACTTATCTGGTTGTGTTGTTAAAGGATATAAAGCTTGTCCAATATGCGGCGATGATACACCTAGTCACAGGTTGAAAAATGGCCACAAAATTTGTTACATTGGGCATAGAAAATGGTTATCAATCAATCATCCATATAGGAGGCAACGTGCAGCTTTTAATGGGAAACCTGAATATGGCATACCTCCCGAGCCATTAACCGGAGAAGAAGTGCTGCATATGGTTGAAAATGGTGACAGAGTTTGTTGGAAGAAGAAATCAATATTCTTTGATCTCGAGTATTGGAAATACCTTCCTGTGAGGCATGCCCTAGATGTTATGCACATTGAGAAGAATGTTTGCGATAGTATCATTGGTACATTGCTGGAGATCCCTGGAAAAAATAAAGATGGGATTGCTGCTCGATTAGATTTATTGAACATGGGGGTCAAAACTGATTTGCAACCCGAGTATGGAGAAAGACGTACTCGTTTGCCTCCTGGGCCTTGGAATTTGTCAAGAGCAGAGAAGAGAGAGGTTTGCAATTCTTTCTATGGTATGAAGGTCCCTGAAGGTTATTCTTCAAATATTAAAAATCTTGTATCTTTACAAGATTCAAGACTTCTTGGCCTTAAATCACATGATTGTCATACCTTAATGCAACAATTGCTCCCTGTGGCAATTCGTTCTGTTTTGGAGAAGCCTGCAAGGTATGCAATAACTCGTTTGTGCTTCTTCTTCAATGCTATATGTGCAAAGACTGTTGATGTTTCCAAGCTAGATAAGTTGGAAGAAGATGTAGTAGTTACTCTGTGTTTGCTTGAGAAGTACTTTCCCCCTTCATTCTTTGATATCATGGTTCATCTAGTAGTACATCTTGTCAGAGAAGTTCGTCTATGTGGGCCAGTATATTTTAGGTGGATGTATCCGTTTGAAAGATATATGAAAGTGCTGAAGGGGTATGTTCAGAATCGTACTCGTCCCGAAGGTTGCATTGCTGAGCGGTATATAGCTGAAGAATCGGTAGAGTTTTGTACTCAGCATTTATCTGATGTTAGTACAATTGGAGTGCCTTCAAGCCAAAAGATGGGAGTTTCAAAGCCATTATCAGGTTGCACAGTGAGCGTAGTTGATCAGGACCTGTTGAATCAAGCACATCTATATGTCTTGGAGAATACGGAGGAAGTCCTACCTTATATCGAGTACGTATGAGTTTTATTCTTTAAGTTTCCATTTAAAATTATTTCTTATGTTTATCTTATATATTTGGGACCGTAATGCTTGAATTTTTCGTGTCATGTAGGCAACATATGATCCACATCAAGACTGCTTATCCAAAATTTAGAAAGAGAACAAAGTGGCTGCAGGATAAGCACAATAGCACTTTCATTCAATGGCTACGCTTCAAGGTATATGTTGTTGAATAACATATTTCTCCTTTAATTTTCTTCTTATTTCTATGTTAGATTGAATTAAGATTTGATTAATTTGCAGGTTCAAAGTGAACTTGAGGAAGACAATAATGGCGTATCAGAAAATTTAAGGTGGCTAGCAGCTGGTCCAAATATGGCAGTGCCATTATATAGGAGCTATCTTATTAAAGGTATTAAATTCAATATCAAGGCACAAGATGATGTGCGGACAACTCAAAATAGTGGAGTTTATTTACTTGCACATACCATGCAAGTTGCTAGTGCCAAGGATAAAAACCCAATTCTCTCAAATATGGGTTTCTATGGTGTCATTCAAGAAATTTGGGACCTTGACTACCAAAAGTTTACAATCCCAGTCTTTAGGTGTGATTGGATAGATAGTTCTGGTCTTGTAGTCGACGAACTTGGATTTACCCTTGTAGATTTGAGTAAAATTGGACATAGGAATGACCAATTTGTTTTGGCTTCTCAAGTCAAACAAATATTTTTTGTTGACGACCCGATGCATCGTGGTTGGTCGGTAGTGTTATCAATGCCTAATAGAGAATATAATGATGTTATTGGTGATGAAGTCTTAGGTGATGTGATAATTGAGTGTGAGCCATTTACTAGAGGGATGCCAAATGTTGACACATTTGATGAACTGGTGGGTGAGTTAGGTGCTCAAAATATTCGAGGTGGGTGTGAAGATATATGGATTGAATGATGCTTATGTAATTGGCAGTGTATGACATTCATTTTATAATATATTGTAATGTGATTTCTTCACTTCCATTATACAGGTTTTGGCCACAAAACAATCAGTGCAAAAAATACTGGATCCAGATTACATCATTATATTCTGCATAAAAAACAACGTCTGTTCAAATAAAACACGACGTTATGGTGAACCATTTATTCAGCATATTTACCGATGTCTTAAAGCAACGTAACAATGAAGAACCACGACGCTATTGTGAAGCAATTATCCAGGATATCACGTCGGGGAAGGATTAAGAACCGCCATGTAATTCAAAATAACACGACTCCAATCCCATAATAACGACGTCTAAAAAACGAGATATATAATCTGAACGTTAAAAAATACGACGTCATCATACATTTTCCAAGTCGCAAGTTCTTTTATAAACGAAGAGGAACGAAATGAATTCTGACGGAAATTCATTATAACCGCCGTCTAATAACAATTAAACGACGTTATTTGTAATACGGCTCTCATCATAATCTACGCCGTCTATATGTTCTGTAATACGGCTCTCATTTATTTGGAACTGACGTTGTTTAGAAGTTCAACGTCGTCTATATTATTAAGTGCGTCGTGAGTAATGAATACATATAAATACAACGTCGACTATATAAATGTATACGTCGTAAATAATGACACTGACAACTATTTCCACGTCATCTTTTTTAGAAAAATCGAAGTGGAAAATTTATTTCACGACGGTTTTTTGTAAATAAGAGACGTAGTAGATTTCAATAACGTCGTCTTCTCATGTATTTAAAGACGTCATATTTTTTCTTGTCGGGTAAATTATATTTAACGGCGTAGTATTTTAGTTGTCGTCGTTGTATGTATATCTTGCGGCCTTGTTCTTTTAATATGTGTCATATTTTTCCTTTTTAACGACGGTGATTTTTTTGAGTTGGTCGTCTATTCTCATCCTCGACTATTTTCTAGAACTTTAGCAGACTAAACACGTCTGTTTTTATTTTTTTCCGACGTTGTTTTATTTAACAACGTCTAATATTTATCGTCGTTGTTTGTTTCTGAAAATAGGACGTATAAATTTTGTAATACGACTCTCATATATTTGTAACCGACGTTGTTTAGTTTTTCAACGTCTACTCTATTAACATATACGTCGTAAATAATGACACTGACAACTATTTCCACGTCATCTTTTATCGAAAAATCGAAGTGAAAAATTAATTTTACGACGGTTGTTTTTATATATGCGACGTAGTAGGTATCAATAACGTCGTCTTCTAATGTATTTAAAGACATCATATTTTTTATTGTCGTGAAAATTATATTTAACGTCGTCGTATTTGTATTTTCGTCGTTGTATGTCTATCTTGCGGCCTTGTTCTGTTAATCTGTGTCATATTTTTCCTTTTTAACGACGGTTTTTTTAGAGAGTTGGTCGTCTATTATCATCCTCGATTGCTTTTTTTAGATCTTTTTGCAGTACAAAGACGTCGTTTTGTATTTGTTGATGACGTTGTATATTTTAACAACGACGGTTATTTAGCGTCGTGGTTTATGAGGGAAAAGATGACGGTGAATTCCACGACCATTGAAAAACCCAATACACGACGGTGATTTACCGTCGTCTTTTTGCTTTTTTGTAGTTGTGATCCTTCCACCTTGAGATACCATAAGTAGGACAATTAGTTGAATCTTCATAATCCTTCCTATACAAGATGCAATCATTGGGACATGCATGGATTTTCTCATAACTCATCCCTAAAGCAGACAATGTATTTTTTGCCTCGTACATAGAGGAAGGTAGTGTATTTCCTTCTGAAGCAAATCTCCTTGAAGTATCAATAATTCTGTAAAACAAACATCACTCATCCCATGTTTTGCTTTCAAATTGTATAACTTCACCAAAGACGACAACATCGTGTACTTACTGTAACTAGGGTACAAGGGTTGATCTCCATCCCCATTTTACATTGGCAAACTCATAAGGATCAAATCCCATATCCCCTAAATCATTATCATCCATCCCTATATCTTCAGAAACAAAACGGAACCTACTTTGCTCATCTTCTTCCACATTTCTACTAGCATTAGTAGTCCATTCCCAAGGTTTTCCCTGCCATGTCCAAATCTTATAGCTTTGGTCAATTCCATTAAAGTATAAGTGGTCCTTTATAATTCCAACCCCAAACAATCAAATATTCCAACATTTAACACATGGACAAAGAATACGAGTTGTATTTTCAAGATTTTCTACAGCAAAATTCAAAAATTCTTTCACCCTTAACTCATATGCCTTCGATCTTCTATCTGCATGCATCCATGACTTATCCATCTCACACACTATAAAATCATATATATAATAAAGTGATAAGACCAGCAATGAAACACTACTATATTCACAGAGCAGAGAACAAATTCAAAAAAAAAAAAAAATTAAACAAGAATCAGACTACGGTTTTTACAAAATAATCATCGTGTAAAACAAAATCAGACGACGGCATATCTATTTACCGTCATCTTTAAGCTACCCAAACCCCTATATTTGTATTTTTTTTTTGAAGAACCAGGTCTAGGTTCTGGTAGCCTAACGACGAAGATAAATGGAAAACTGCCGCATAATAACAATTTCGATGACGGTTTGTTCCACCAATCGTTGTCATGCTTTACAAAAAACCGCAGTCTAAATCTCCCATCCCCATTCCTTTTCCAAGAACCCTTAATAGAATGCAAACACCAAAACATAAAAGAACCCATATATAGCTCCCAATTAAGAACCCAAAGCTATCAAAACCAACGAAAACATTTATGGATTTTATAGACTAAGAGAATATTGAGAGAGAGAGAGAGAGAGAGAGCTGAGAAAATATACTTACATGGATATTGAGAGAGAGTTGAGAGAAAATAACTTGCTTGAGAGAGAGCTCAAAGAACGAAAACTTTAAGACAAATTTATGTTGAAGAGAGAAATTCTGAAAAATTTAGATCGCGGTCAAAAATTTCAAAGGACTATGTTTTTCAAAGACGACGGTAAATACAACTCAGTCGTCATTTTAATCGTACACTAACGACTACGGTTCTTGTACACTAACAACATTATAAAGACTTTTTACGGCGCACATATAAGGGACCGACGTCTAAAATGTGAAATAATTAGTTTTGTTTTGCTTTTCCTGGGATTCGAACGTGCGTAATTGACTAAGAAGAGTGAGAGAAAACCTGCGTCGTTTCAATAAAATCTAAACCCTAAATTTTACAATAATTATTAAAAAATACACAAGTATGAGAAAAATGAATCGAAAATTGCTACAGATCCTTACAACAATGCCTTTTATTTTAGTAGGCTAAAATCTAGATTAAATAATTTTGAATTTTATGACCACCAATGGATCACATAAACTTTAGGGTTATGCTATGGAAAGTATAATGACTATTGTGATTTGTCCCTAAATCTTTTTGACTTTTGTTATCACCTGTAATTTTGAAATCTAAAATTAAAATTTTTAGGCCTTTAGGGGGGAGATATTGTCTCAATGAATGCATAGAATTTGTCAGTTTATTTTTTGGATTTTTTTATAAATATATTATGAATATTAGTAATGTAATACAATTAAAAATATTTTTCAAATTACATTTTTTAAGCTTTAAGGGAGAGACAATCTTTCAATGAGTACATGGCAGTCAGTGGCGGACCTGTGCAGGCGCAAGGAGGTGCACCTGCACCTCCGGTCGCCGGAAAAGTCCATTAGAGCAGCTGGAATTGCACCTCTGCTTCAGACTAGAGACGCACGCAACGTGTTTGACGAAATGCCCAAACCACTTGGGCACTGCGCTGCAGCTGCTGCGGGCAAAAAACTGCAAGACCTCCTCTTCTTTTCCTTCAACTTTCGTTAAGCCGACTTCTAAACCCCCTTTGCTTCACTCTCAAAATGCACACAAAACTTGTACTCAATTGGGCTCTACAGAAGCTTAAAGTCCTTACCCAGGCGAAATTCCATCTGGGTATGCTGCATTTCTTCCTCAATGACGTAAATTACATTCAACTTTTAGTTGGTCCAATTGGGTTCTTCTCTAAGAAGTGTTCATTAGGAAATGCTACTATGAAACTTTGGTTAGAAGATTGTTTTTTTTTTTTTCTCTTTTCCAACTGGGTATGTTTGATTTTGCTCCAATTAGTGAATTTTAGTCTCTGTAATTTTTTCCTTTGGCTGTCATTGTTAGCTTGTGGAACTAGAAGTTTCTACTTGATTATTATTCTGAAGTTATGCAGCAATTATGACATTATGTCAAGGTTTGAAGGACTAATATAGGGTAAGCGGTTGATGGTAGGCAATCCTATTTTTGAACATGTCAAAGCAGCAAAAAACTAGTTAGAAGCTTGATAAAGTTGCATCTATTTGCTTTACTGTGGAACATACAAATAGAAAAAAAAAAAAAAAAAAAAAGCAATTTGGTGTCTGTTTATAGATTATACTCCTTGTCCCTTGTTGCTGATTTTGATTATGATTTTACATGTATATTGTTTAAATTATAAGGATATTTAGTTTTTTTTATTTTTTATTTTTTATTTTTTTATAGCTCTTAGCTTTTGAAATTGCACCTTTCCTGAAAAATTTCTGGATCCGCCACTGATGGCAGTTGTCAGTTTATTTTTTGGAATATGTTTTGAATTTATTATGAAGATTAAGAATTAAATAAAATATAAAAGTCAAATAAGCATCCATTTACAACGACAATTTCTAACACATTTATAGATGTCTTCCTAGACCACATAGACGTGGTTTGCGATTTACAACATCACTTTGGTTAAAAAAACCGACGTGGGTATTGTTTACAACAGCAATTCTTATGTAGATGTCGCCGTAGGTATAATTTACAATGTCATCTTTGGTAATTTTACTGACGTGATACAAGTTTAACATGTCGTGTCGGTTGTACTAACGGATGTAGTATACCTACCCAAAAAAATTTCGTATATTTCAGTTTTATATATAAACCGTCGTGTTTCTCAACATTACATGTCATTTTTAAGAAATACCGTCGATTGTTTATAGATAATAGACGTGTAAATCAGCATTAGACATCGGTTTTTGGGAAATAAATTTAGTTTTTTTGATTTATTTTCCTTTTATTTCATGTAACTACATAACTATCCTAAGCAAAAAAAACAGTTTAAAAAAATATGATTTTTTTTACGATTGTTCAGTGTTAATTACCTAAAATATATTTATGTACATTGTCAACAAATTAAAATAAACCTAAACGTTGTTAAAATAAATTACATCACTTATTATTCTGTAATTGCGTGTTAACGAATTCTGCCCATTCCAGCCTTACTTCGTCAATTTGTCTTGTTCATTCTGAACTGGTACCTTTTTCTTGTCAAACTGCAAACAAACGTGTTATAGTAATTAGAATGACAGTTTTTAAAGAAAAAATCGAAATTATATCCTAAATTTTGCCTTCTTCTCAAATGCTAGGTCTGGATCATGAATTATATCACTCATGAAACGCATCACGAAATAGCGACACTCTACACCGCCTGGTTAACAAGAGTTCCCTGAAGATTTTTCCATATGGTTGATTTACGTGATGATTTGCCTCTGTGAGAGTTATACATTTTGATTGAAACTAAAAATCTAAAATAAAAAATGACAATAATGACAAAACTAAAAATCTAAATAAAAAATATTAACCGTCGTGGTAAAAAAGTTAAGACGACGGTTTTGTAAAAAAATTGACGTTGTATTAGATTTAAAACGTTGGTAATTAAAAACCGTCGTTGTGTATCATTCTAACATCGGTGAACAGAAAAACGACGTATAACCAAAAATTGTTTTAAAAGAAAGTTGAATTAAAACGTCCTTAAATGAAAAACACAAACAACATGGTATTGCAATTAAGACGACAATTCACAAATAATACTGACGCTGTAAATTATTTACAGCGTCGTCTATAAAATACCATCGTGTTTTCATTATAACGACGGTATTTTAAAAAGCCATCATATCATTCAAATGCAGAAATTAAAAAATCTTAGATTTTGATAAATAAACTTACGTATTCACTATATTTTTCATGTCCTCGTCAATAGAACGGTTTGGCAATGAATCCATGTAATAGACAGTCTCCTTAGCTAGTCTCACAATTATTAACACCCAATGACCCCTACACACAATGATCCATATAGGTTAAATATACTACGAAGGAAAATATTACAAGGCACGAAGTATAGTTAAGGGAACTAACCTTGGATTATAAGGCATCAAGTAAAATTGATCCCCATCTGCATTTTTCAGGCGGTCTGAGAGAAGTTTTGAACTGTACAATAACGTTCCAGATTGACAGCTGACTTGTCTAGGGTCCACGAGGCCAACAAGGTTTACCATATTTTCCAGTTTTAAATAGTCAAATATGTACCTAAATATATGAAATTCAATTAAATGAGATTTTAATTTAGAGAAAGGGAAATGTAAAAATATAAAAATAAAATATAAAAATATAAAAAATAAAATAAAATAAGGATTTCTAGAATTACCTCATGTATACTGCAATCACTGTGGATCTGATCTCAGTCATGGAAGCAAACTATAAAATATCTTCCCACAAGAGGAAGGTATCATGGTCAGTGCCAAACACTTCCGCTGGAATGTGAATTTTCACGGTGTCGTTAGTAGGCGCCAAATTGGTCTGGACAAATTGGCATAGGGCTAGAGGAGGTGGCATGTCTAACTTTGACAAATCCGGTTACAAGAAATAAATAAAGAAATACAAGTTAGTTTGTACATCAAGTAAAATGAACGACTCTAACAAACCAACAAAAAACCGACATGGTATATAATTTACACGACGGTTTTGAGAAGATACGGACGGGGTAAAAGTCATAGACGACAGTGAATTTCTTCATTGTCGTTGTGTGAATGTTCTAATGTCGCTATACAATAGAAATGTCATCTAATTAAAATGAATGAGGGCTTTAATAAACTAGATGATGGTTTAAAAAATAAAACCGACGTAGTAAAATGCTAAGACGACTGTTGGAAAAGATCAAATGTCAGAGATTTTACCATTTCATCTTGCATTTTTTCAGCAGCATCAGCATCATTCTGTTAATGTATGCATTTTGAGTTATTTCTTTTGGCTTCCCTTGACAATTTTGTAATAGGATTTTTATTGTTTCTATCAAGCTCAAGCTTAGTTTAAGAATAGCTTCTCTAGGTGTTCCTAAACTAACATCTATCCTATGGAGGTTCAAGCAATTTGACAAAGGTAAGTATGCATTGCATATCATGGCATTAAAACTGTTTTCATAAAATGATGACTAGTCATCTATTTCTCGTATGACTAGTCATCCTTGCTCTGTAGGATTTCCAGCTGGATAACAAACCTTTTTGTCCTATTCTCCTTTCTCTCTCTGCTGCCATGTGGGTATTCTGACCTAAGGGAATTTTTGTCTTTAAATGCTATCAATTCCCTCTTTTGCAGCCGTCTCTTTTGGGGTTGAAGTTTTGGAAAGTTTGGCTTGCCATCTTTCGCTTCTTCTTCTTCGAGAGAACCATCCCATATTTCATCTATGAGTTTTTCCAAAATGATTTCTTCTTGAAAAACTGCATTTGACTTTGAATCTGCATCTAGCTACATAGAATAATCTCTCATTTATATCTAGGTCAGATTCATGACTAATTTCTTCAAGAGAATGGTTTCTTGAGGAAATTGGTCATTCTCATTTGAATCCAAATTTTGGTTTCGGTTTGAGTTAGAGCTTGCAAGCTAGTGCCATGGGATGAAAGAGCTGGAGAAGGAGCTGCCATTGCCATGAAGAACTGAGCTTCAAGCTTTGCTAAGTTGGAGAAGAAGATTGCACAAAGGAGGTATAGCTCATCTTCCTAAATAGACCTAGGAATTTCTTGAGCTTGCTAGTGTTCTTTGTAAGAATCTTTTTCTACTTAGTGGAATGCCTGGTCGGTTGATGACCCCCAGTTTTTCCCAATGGTGGGTTTCTGGGTGAACAATTTCTGGTTTTCATCTCTGTAAATTTTCTGGGTTTCTGTTCTTGATAGTTGACTAGTCATCTGGGTTTGTGCGGTTGACTAGTCATCTTTTTCAGCTGTTTGGTGTTTGCTTGATTATGCTGTCTTCACACACTTTCACCATAGTTGTTGCTAGCACAGGGGATGCCTAGATTGACGGGTCCTTCTGAGTGCCTAGGTTGTCACTAGTAATTCTCTAGGCTTGCAGGTACATCTTGGTATGCTCTGTGTATGTTATTGTTTGGTATAATTCATATCTGACAGTTGACTAGTCATAAGAGTATTTGGTCATGGTCTAGAGTGTGTGAAGTTTGTTGCGTTCTTGGTTGAATATCTTTTAAATTTACCCCTCGTCACCTAAGTGCCAATTTCACATTCGTGGGATTGTCTTCCTCCAAAAGAAAGGGTATCACATTAGAGCAGCTTGCTTTGTCAGACATTGAATTTTTTGGGCTTTGATCTTGAGGTAAAGGAATTGGAGTAATTGGAGTTTTATTGAGCAAGTTGGGATCAAAGTTGGGAATTATTAGTTGATTGATTTGTTTCAATACAATTTCCCTGTCTACTCTGACTTCCTCCATAACACTTTCCTTCACCCTAGCCTCTATCTTTATGGTTTCCTCTCTCACTGCCTCCATAAGACTTTCCTTCAATATGTCAGCAAATTTTACTCTCTGTTGTCTTGGAAAATTGAAGAATTGAGTTTGGGAAACCCAAGCTCCAACACCTCTGATTCTCCCACCATGCTCAGGGGTTCCCAAAGCCAAGGTCAAAATGTCATTGCTCCCAGAGACAGTCAGAGTGCCCTTGGAGACTTGTTTTTGCAAATCATCTTAAAATTGATAAAGAGAATGTTAGTGAGTGAACCGATAGTAAAACATATTAAATAACAATTAATTAAAATACTAACCGACGTGGTAAAGAAGTTAAGACGACGGGGTATTTAACAAACAGAGGCAGTAAGTAGTCAGGTCCAAGACTAATGTCATTTTATATATTCCCTAACGTTGGTCCATGAAAAAACCGTCATAGATTTGACATCTAGAGAAAAAAAAATCTTAACAAAAATATTCCTGCTTTCCAGAAGTAGTGTACAAACCAATTGTAGAGAAATAGAGAGAGAGAGGGAGAGTGTGTGCGTGTGAATACGAAGAAAGTTCAAAATTTAATTTAAAACGTCTAACACAGAAATACAAAACTGTTGTTGTATTACAATACAGACGTCGGTTTAGAAAAAACACCCACGCCATATCAACTGTAAACGGTGGTAAATAGAAAGCGTCATGGATGCATATGTCTAACAACGGTTATTAAAAAGATCGATGTATAAATGAAAAATAAAATCTCTATTTTACAAGTTTAGAACAGTGTCAGTGAGACTTACGTTGCCTTCTCTACAACCTTTGGATCAGGGATTTTCTCTATTTATCTTATGTTGCCTTCTTCCATCGCAGAGATCGATTGATTTTTTCACTGGGCATGGTTTCTTCTAATTGATACTCCAAACCAACATACCTTTTTCGAGACAACCTATGGTTGTACTCGCATTTCTCCCTTCTCTGTGACTTCTCAAAATGCACAGTCTCAAAATCTGGGGATAACCTTGAAGCTACAACGGCATCCCATTGCGATTTCTCTGTGAAGTTATAAAGCTGAGGGGGTTCTTTTAACTTCTCCTTCTCATTTGCGATTGGAAGGATAAACTGCCTAGTTAAGGTAGACTTGAAATCCTTCCATTTTTTTGGTGGCAGACGACAACACCATCTTCTTGCCCCCTTCACCAATAACATAAGTCATTTGAACAGCTTCCCAAATTTAATCCTTCAAGTCCTTGGGCAATTGAGTCAATTTCTTGTCCACAAGAAGGACTCTAGTACCTGCCAAAACACCAATGTAACTTTGCATCTCAATAGCAGCTTTGCCATGTGGTCTGCCACTTTTATTGTACTCAACAACAGGCTTAATCTTCTGAATTTTCCTCTTTACAACACGGCTCATTGTGTTGATACCATAAGTCGATTTTGTCTCCTCAGCAAATGTCGCTGAGCTTGGGTCATTCTCGAAGGTAGAAGTAAATCTCATCTTCTTGGGGATTGCGTTGAACAGATTTGGCTTCACTCATTTGTGCCTTTGAAACTGCATTTTCCTTGCTTTGAGCCTCCTTGCTTTGAGATTTCAAAACCATGTTTAGAGAGAAATACAAACTGCAATAAAAACAATGGCGGATGGGTAAAAAAAATGACGTAAAATGAAAGTTCAGACGACAGCAAAAAAAACAAACCATCGTGCTAATCTATAGAAATGTGGATCTGCAAATACGTCATGGTCATAAACTTAAGACGACGGGAATTTAAAAAACCCTCATTATATTATAAGTTCAAAAATATAAAAAACTGCCCAGATTTTTCTCTCCCACGTACATTTCAAATCAGATGACAATTTTTCTCTTTCAAAAGTCGTATTTATTAACACACCACGTCGGTTATTATGAACAGCCATGCTATTGAAATAAGCACGAATTTAATTACCATTGTGGTGTGTCAATAACAACGTCAAATACGAGAAAAACCCATCGTCCTCACATGACCTAAGAGTGGGAATAGTGAAAGATTTTGCCTTTTCAAACCTGAGTCTTGTTTCAAACATCAGTGGGACTCATTCTTTTAAAAAAAAAAAAAAACTTGAAATGATATTGAAAAAAAAAAAACGGAGTGAGAAAATACCTTTGGCTTGCAAAGAAAGTTTTCTTCGGAATCAAACTTTGGAGGTTTAGAGATGAAGACGAGGAAGATGAAGAGAATCAGACATGTAGCTATTTGGAAATGAGAGGGAAACTGCGAAAAAACTGAAAATTTTAGAGAGAACATAAAAGTTTAGGTCAAGTGACGAAAAAGTTTATATACTGTCCCAAAGATCAATACAACGACAGTGGAGACAAAAATCGCCCTAGCATGTACTTACCACGATGTTAAAATATTAGAAACTGACGTGGTTAGTAATAGGGCCATTGACTTTTTGTATTCCGAAAACGACGTTGTTAGTTGGGCGCTACATGTCAAAAGTTTACGTTTGAAGAAGTGATATTACAAGTTACCATGTCGTTTGATTATGAGTAACCAACATTGTTTTTCTTAACCTCGTTGCTTTAGTTTACTGACTGACGTTGTTTGTCTTAACCTCATTTGTTTTATACAACTTCCATGTTTTAAGAACCGACATAGATTGATACAGTTACATGTCGGTCAATGTAATATAACCAACGTGGATGTGAAGATTATTTTTATAAATTGGGTTTTTTTCAAGCGTTCTTTCAGTCTCAGTTTTCAATTAGGGTTCCAACTTCTTCTTGCCCTTGGCTCTGTCTCACCTGTTTGGAGGCAATAGTTTGGATGTTGATGTGCATGTGTGTTTGTGTATCTGAAAGACACAAACACACACACATCATCAACTTCTAAAAAATTGTCGTTCTGACTCTGTGGCTGCTGTCGTCAATTTTTAGAGGTAAATTTTTTGGATGTTGATATGAAAGACACAAAGACACACAC
Source organism: Prunus persica (assembly GCF_000346465.2). NCBI lineage: Eukaryota > Viridiplantae > Streptophyta > Magnoliopsida > Rosales > Rosaceae > Prunus > Prunus persica. The sequence continues at coordinate 16,505,832 of NC_034009.1, forward strand.
ATCATCAACTTCTAAAATATTGTCTTCCTCTCACATTTTAGAGGCAAATTTTTTGGATTTTGATTTGTTGTTGTCGTCAAATTTTAGAGGCAAATTTTTAGATTTTGATGCGTATGTGCTTTTGTGTATCTGAAAGACATAAAAACACATACGTCATCAACGTCTAAAATATTGTCTTTATCTTACATTGGTGGTCCGATTATGATAAGGAACAGAGTTCCCTTTGGTAAGATTTCATATCTCTTGGGATCTCAAAATAATCTGATTCTGTCGGCAGTTTTGTATATAAACCGTCGTGGTTATTCTCAATTCTTGTCATTATGTTGATCTATCGTCGTAGGCTACCAAAATCCAAGAAATAAATAGTAAAAAAAAAAATAATATTTAGACGACGGTTTAGATATAAGGTTAGCTGTATAAAGTGAATAAATACGACGGTAATTTTAATTTCATGACGTGGTAAATTTTATTATACGGCGTTAATTGAACAAACCCACATGGTTATAGATACCGTTGTAGTACACTACAAAAAAATAAGTTGATAAATTTATTTTTACCGTCGTTGTACATTGATTTAATACGGCGGTATTTTGCAATATATCGACGTGGAATTTTTGAAATCATACAGCGCCGAATATGAAAACTTGGTCGTGTTTATTACGGAGTAAAAACTGCAGCTGTTGTTGCACACCGTCGTTTTTACTTTCGACGTTGGTGGTTATATACCTTCTGCCGTTGTTTTTGGGCTCAGGGTTTAACTATGAGGAAAACCTTTTCAATAAGACAACGCTTTTTTAATTTGGTGCGTTGTTTTTTAAAAACACCATTAAAATCTCCATTTTTTAGGTGTTTAAGTTACTCATACATGGCGGTTTTATAACACCGTCGTCTTTTTAAACACAATGATGATTTTTGGTTAAACCGTTGTTTTTTTTTTCTAGTAGTCTTTCTCACTTTTTGTAGTAGTGACTCCATAATCATATTACGTCATGCTAAAAACAAAAGTTGCATAAAATTTGTATAAGTACCTTAGTTCGAAATGCAATGGTACAAGTCCATTTCCTCATTGGTAACTACATATTGTAGAGCAGAACCTATTTTTGGATAACAAGAGACATTAATGTGTTTATATGTATATCGTACAATCCGTACCAGCAGTCCATTTGCTCATTGGTGACTACATATTGTAGTTCAACTAATTGATGCTTAAACTCAGTCCAGCATGATAAACTAAAGCTTTTTAAGCCATCAAGGTACACTAACAATTTATAAACCAGAGAAAACAATGATGGGAGGCCAACGAAGGAGAATCACAAAGAGCATTGAGATTGGGATCTAAGGGTTTGAACTATGATGGGAGGCCAACGAGGGAGAGATCACTGTTGGGCATAAATGATTGTACTACTTGAAACTAATTATTAGATTCATATTAAACTGAACATATTGTTATCTTACTGAATAACTAACAATCATTTCAGTAACTGAAAACAAAAATAGTGGTTTGCAGATACTTTTTATCTTTCCTGCACATGCAGGCTGTTCATAATAGTGCATCGGTGCATATTGTAAACAAAAAGAAAGTGACAAACAAATAGTTCTCACTTAGAAGCTTTACTCGTATTACTTTATGTGCTAAGTCTGCCTTTATGGTTAGAGCCTCCAAAATCATGCCAATATGCCAAGAGGTAAATATATGTATTAACAAAGAATGACTATGTATTAAATAGCATGCTTTCATTAGTCAGCTGTTCGCAAAAGAAAGGGAAAAAAGGACAGAACAAAACTATGCAGTAACTTACCAAAGAGATCAGAACATCAGCATGCCCTGTACAACTACCAAAGGGCAGGGTGCATAAAATAGAACGCTAAAAACTTTTCTCATGTTACTTCAGACAGAGTAAAGAACAGAAAAACATTGCACCATACTTGTTAAATTGATACGCTAAAAACAACATTTAAGTAAACACTGCAAATGTTGGGTAGTTGTAAGTAAAGAAATTATTACTGTATTTCAATGAGATTATGATGACTACCTGTTACTAGCGATATTAACGATGTTCTTTAGCAAGGATGCCTGCATAAAGCATAAAGGGGATTAAAGAGAAGGTAAACATGTATATGACAAAACAAAGACGCTACACTAAGTAGAGAAATGAAATAGGTTTGATCACAGTACCAAATTAACAAGAACAGAACAGTATATATATATATATATATAGGGGCGGAGCCACATGTAGGCTTGCCATGGCCAAGGGGCCCCCAAACTCCATGAAAACCCAATTATTTCTTATGCATCAACTACAATATTAGTTAAAATATAGCTCTATATAATCTTGCATTTATGATACTGGCCCTTCCACAGATTAGCTTCTAGCTCTGCCACTGTATATATATATATATTTGAGTGTTTTATACTTGGAATTTGAACTCCTAATTACTATCAAAAAGGTGCTGTAACATTTAATTAGATGTTACAACCAAAAAGACTCAACTACCCTTCATTATCTTGTTCTGTTTAAATCTGTGGACCATCCAACACTAGCATTAAAAATTCAAGGCAAAGGGAGATGGATCTGGTGAATTAACCATATACAACAAGATAAGTAAATAGAGAAGACTTTCTGGATTAAAAGGAGAAAGGGTCTTCCTGGCTTCAAAACTTAAACTCGCTTTGAATGCCCATCACATTACACCACATTCAAGTTTGTATCCCACTTATGCAATTATTCAAATTCCAGCAACTTCTCAGAACCAAACACAAAGAAAATCCCCCAACAAGAGAAGGAAAGGAAAAAGAAAAAGAAAAAAGGAGATTCACTATTATACCTGATAAAGGAGCCTAAATTATAAAAATACCCTATATAAAATGGATATTAGAAACACACCCAAAGCTCATTTGCAACATAACAAAAAGGTTTTAAACTTCTTAGAAACACACTCCTTGGTTGTTGGATAGCTTTTGATATTTTGTGTGGAGCATATAGAATTCTGAGGAAAAAGCTGTTGTGCATTTATTTGAGATAAATCATCAAGTGTTTAATGTTTACTTGGTGATTTATCAAATAATTTAATAATTCATATTGCATTCATATGCATGTCGGTGACTCATACGGTGGGGAGCACCAAGATCGTTGTGGCGGTCTTTCTTCGGTGAGCTTGAATCAATCGTGACCAGTATCGAATTCAACATGAGGAGAGTTGGAAGAACTCTGGTGAGCTTGAAGCAATCATGACCAGTATTGCGTTCAAGATAAAGAGTGTCGAAGATCATCCCGTGACAGAAGTTGAGTTACGAAGAAGTCGGTAAACATTATCTAGAACGTGTCTAGGATAAGTGTGTGAATACTTCTTGTAATCATCGTTCTATAGTGGATGTGTGTTGGACTGAGGAGTCTAGTGGATTTTCCCCAGAGATGGGGTTTTACCACGTAAAATAATTCTCTGCATGTTTCTTTATTTTATGTTCAGTACGTTTCAAGATTGATAAGCCATATCAATCCTGCTACATAAGTTTATTTTTCCTTATTTGATTATAATATTAAATTGGCCTATTCACCCCCCTCTAGGCATTTTTTGTCATCCTACAGGTATTTTCATCTATATTATTAGTGCTAAGAATGGGTATATCACTAATTATCTCTATAAACCCAATTTATAGTTTAAAATATGTGAACTAAGAACAATGACACTTACACGAATCAAGAGAAAGAAGATCAAGCTCCTTACCATCTCTATTTGCGTTTGCTTTCCAGTGTGTGCTCTTAACAACTAATTGTAGATTAAAGACCCTATATTTGAGAAGCTGCCCTTTTTTTATGCAGACAAAAGGAGGAAACAAAAATAACAAATGAAACCATAAATGTTGTTTACCCAGATTTAAAGGCCACATGAAAATTTTACCGGAAATGGGTAAATTCATAATTGATGTCAGATCATGAATAATCAAACCCTAAGCTGAAAAAATTACACTTATAACAAATTACTCAAATTTGGGGATTTGACTGATTGATGAAATCACCTGCTTACGATGATTCTGTTTGAGTGAGCATGTGCAAGTTGAACTGAGCGGCTTAGAGGTGATTCCGTCTGAGTGTGTTATTTGAACTGAGCATGTGTGTGCTTGCTCTCATTGATTTTGGTTTTGTTGGTTCTAATTTTTAGGGTTTAGGAGATGTCAGTTGAGATGTAATTGCTTATGTTTTTAAGTTAAACTTGTGCTTTTAATTTCTTTGTTTGTTTCAGTAGAATAGGCTTGAGACTCATTAAATGCATTTTGGAGACAAGTTAGCTCAAAACGGTGTTTGCAGATCAGTCAAGTTCACGGATTGGACTGTACTTGCTCAAGAAGAACCAGATAATGCGCCATACATCATTGGAAAGAGGCGGAAGTCTAGTTTCTGGAGAATTTACAGTTCATAATTCCGAGTCTTCTAGAGAAAGTTATACAAGTTTTGGCAGCTTAAGGTCAAAAATCGGCAACATCGATATCTGCGTTACTAGGCCAACAATGACATTTAAAGTTCTTTCCGATTTTTCTTGAGCTGGGCTACGCTTGGAAAGATAAGACAAAGAGCTTCAAGATCCATATTTTTCCAGAATTTTATGAATGGATTAACAAGCCCAAAAAGAGACCAAAAGAAGACTGCAATGCATTGTCATGCATGATGAAGTGTTATTGATTGTGGGAAAGTTGGGTGAAGCATATTCAATACTTTTAATTGGAGTGGAGTTTTGCAGCAGCCAAATGAAGTAAAAGAAGATGAAGTGGGAGCTGTAAATGGATTCCTAATGCTTGGTTGTTTAAAATGTTCTACTATGCTTAATGGATTCCTAATGCTCAATTTAAGGTTAGACAACAAATGATCAAATTAGGGAATTAAGACTACAAGGTTAGGACCAGACACCATGGCTTAATCATACTTTAGCTAGAATCAATCCATTAATCTAAATTGAACTTGGGAACTTATTTTCTTGAGTTAGTTTTTCTTTCTTTCTTGTTTTATTTATTTCATTTCTTTTCATTTCTATTTTGTACAGGGAATCAAATTGGATCATTCAATCACCAATCCTTGTGGGATCAATCTCGCACTTACATATGCTATAATACCGGCTCATGCACTTGCGAGTATCACAAGTTGAGGATGTAGCTGATTCCATGAGGATTGGTGATTGATGTTGTCATCGGATTAGTTGCAACAAAATTGATTCAGCTTCATCCTCAACTTGTGATACTTGCAAGTGCACAAGCTGTTCGGTAGTATAGCATATATAAGTGCGAGGTCGATCCCACGAGGATTGGTGATTGAATGATCCAATTCAATTTCCCAACACAAAACAGAAAATAAGAAAGAAAGAAAAACTAACTTAAGCAAATAAGTTCCCAAGTTCAGTTTAGATTAACTGATTGATTCCAGTTAAAGTATGATTAAGCCATGGTGTCTAGACCTAACCTTGTATTCCTAATTTTCTAATTTGATCATCTGTTGTCTAACCTAAAATTAAGCATTAGGAATCCATTAAGCATAGAAGAACATTTTAAACAACCAAGTATGTATTTAATCCCTGTTGTCGAATGTCTATACATACTCTTCCTATTCATAGTTCAATTCGAATTAAAGCATGGTATTTGCTCTTAATCCAGACCTAACATGCAAGCCTTAATGGTGATCAATCATTCAAACTAGCATATTAACTCATAAGCATAATGAATAAGAGCAAAAACTATAATAGAAATTTGGAAACTAATCAAACTCGAACATTAAGAAATTACATTGCAATGAAAATTAAATTAGAACTCAAAAACTTGAAGGAAGATTTAATAAAAGAATTTTGTTACAACAATTGAGAACTAGAAAGGAAAATTAAAAAAATTTGAGGGAGAAAAGGGAGAGGAGCTCTAGAGAAGTGTTTGAGAGCTTCCCCCCCCCCCCCCCCCCCGCGGGGTGTGTTTACAAGCTTAGAGAAACTCACTATTTATAGGCCTAGGGGAAGTGAAAATCTGAATTATGTATTGCTTCTACCTACAACATCCACTTCACTAACTTACAACACTCAATTCACCAACTTTATCTAACTTTCCCATTAAAAATAATTAGCTCATGCATGACAATGCATTGCAGTCAACTTGTGGGCTCATTTTGGGCTTGTTCCTCCAATCTGAAAAATTTGGACAAATATGTAGCTCAGCTCAAGGAAAAATCAAAAAGACCTTCAAATGTCATTTTTGGCCCAGTAACGCAGATCTGCTGAATTTGACCTTAAGCTGCCAAAACTTGCATAACTTCCTCTAGAAAACTTAGAATCATAAACCGTAAAATGCTCCAGAAATTAGACTTCCGCATCTTTCCAGTGATGTATGGCTTATTATCTGATTCTTTCTGAGCAATTACAGTTGAATCCGTGAATTTGACTGATCTCCAGACACAGTTTTGAGATAACTTGACTCCACAATGCATTAAATGAGTTCCAAAACTTAATCACACGGAAACAAACACAAAACAAATTAAAAGCACAAGTTTAACTCAAAAATAACCAAATCATAAGTTAGAGGGGTGCAAAATGATATGTAATTATGAACCGATCAAATACCCCCAAGCCTAGAGTTTGCTAGTTCTCGAGCAAAATAAAAGGAAAACAAAGATAAAAATAAAATAAGAAGTTAATTAGACCACTTTCACCACTAATTCGATTGCACTGAGCGTATGCAACAAGCCTTTAAACCTCTAGGCATCCCTAGTAGAAGGAGTTGTGTCTCCTGAGGGTTTAACAGATACGATACCCACAAACGTTTTACTGACTCTACAAAACAAAGTGGTTAAAAACAAAAATAACAAAAACAAAAACAAAAACAAAAACAAAGCAAAACAAAAAAACTCAAAACAATCTTTCCGAACATTTTCTGAAGAGAAATAATGACTCATGCACATGACTCATAAGTTTTAACAATAAAAGCTTAGTTTTAGACATTATTCATAAGGCGGCAAAGTTCAAAACACAACATGCTCAAAGTGTAGTAGTGTGATAGCCAAATGCAACAAATTCCCCAATATCAGTTTCACACAATTTCGAAAATCATACAAAGCACAAATTTAACTTCAAATCTTACAAAGTTGTTCTCTCACAAATGAATCACTCAGAAGCGGGCTATAATGCATCACTCAGTTGAATCAACCACCAATTTATTTTGAAGGCCCAAAAATGAATTTTCAATCAACCACCACTTAATCACAACTTTTTTTTTCTTTCTTTTCTTTCACCAATTGTGTGAAATTTTTATTTTTATTTTTATTTTTTTAAATGTAACACCCCTTCCCAAATTTAGTATGAAAAACACATCTCAATTAAAGCTCAAGAGTTCCTTAGAAAGGTAAATATTTGTTTTTCAGGCTAAGGTAAGGAAATATAATTGGTTAAATGAAAGAAAATGTTTACATGTAGGCTCAAAATGGTTGACAATGGAAAATCATGCTTAAGCATGCATAAGGTTAGCTTGAAAAGCACAAACGATCCAAAGAGGGCCTTAATATCATTTCTTACATGTCATGAAATCAAATTGCATAAGAATGAATGACTTTTTAGCATTCAACCAAATCAATGAATAATGAGATCAAACAACAACTTTGATGACAAGAAAATAAGAATATGTGTATAACACTCATGAATTGAAGTATAAGGCTCAAAAGCTCACTTTATATGGTTATATAAGTCTAATTTATGCTTGATACAATTCTTTGGATCATGCAAATCCTTTAATTGGGAAAATATGAAACAAATGGCAAGTGTAAAGAAGGTTTCGAAGATATCATGGTAGAATAATGCCAAATTTAATTTAATTTTTAAATTTTTTTATAAAGAAAAAATAATAAAATAAAATGAAATCCAATTTTCATTTAAGTCATGCAAACATTTATTACAATCTCAGCAAATGTGTTCCGAAAGTGATTCAACAAAAAAATAAACAAAATAAACAAACAAACAAACAAACAAACAAAAATAAAAAAAACAACAACAACAAAATAAAAACAAAACAAGACTCAAATAAAATTAAAAATTAAAAAAATAAAAGCAAGCGAATTTTATTTTATTTTTTAATTTAAGAAAAACCAAATTTACATGCTAAACTCTAATACCCCCAAACCTAGAAATGAACATTGTCCTCAAAGTTTAACATTTAGGCACAAGAAATGTCATAATAACACATGAAGGTATTAAAGAAAAAAAAATCACAAAATACAACAAAACAAAAAAACAAAAAAAATTACAAAACAAAAAATACAAAATAAAAACAAAAAATGAACAGTAAGCCCTAATCACATAGGTTTACGCCAACTGAAATTACTCCAAAAAAACTTGAAGCCCAAAGCTCATAATTTCGAAACCCAAACAACGGTAAAACCAGACCCAAAAAGAAATTCAAAGCCTACACGTTTTTATTTTTCACTTTTTGTATTTTATTTTATTTAACGTGAATTGGATTCTGAAATGTGGGTCCTAGTGTCTCGTCTCTGCGAAAGGCAACGACAAAACGTTTGAGATATGACAAGACACAAAGGTGCTGCAGAAGCAGAAATTACGGATTTCATGAAAAGGCGCGATGACTTTGTTGAACGCATTTGACAGAAAGGACACAAATGATCCAAAGAGGGCCTTAATATCATTTCTTAAATGTCATGAAATCAAATTGCTTAAAAATGAATGGCTTTTAAGTGTTCAATCAAATCAATGAATAATGAGATCAAACAACAACTTTGATGACAAGAAAATAAGAGTATGTGTATAACACTCATGAATTGAAGTACAAGGCTCAAAAGCTCACTTTATATGGTTATATAAGTCTAATTTATGCTTGATACAATTATTTAGATAATGCAAATCCTTTAATTGGAAAAATATGAAACAAATGGCAAGTGTAAAGAAGGTTCCAAACATATCATGCTAGAACAATGCCAAATTTTTTATTTATTTTAAAATTAATAAATTAATAAATTATTTTTAAGAAAATCCAATTTTCATTTAAGTCATGCAAACATTTATCACAAGCTCATCAAATGTGTTCGGAAAGTGACTCAAAAATAAAATAAAATAAAGAAAGAAAAATAAAAGAAAAGAAAAGCAAGACTAAAAAAAACACAACAAAACAAAACAAAAGCCAAGGTTTTTTATTTTACCTGCTAAATTCCAATACCCCAAAACCTAGAAATGACCATTGTCCTCAATGTTTAAAAATTAGCATAAGCAATGTCATAATAACAAATGAAGGTATTAAAGCAAATAAAAATCACAAAATACAAAAATAAAATAAAATAAAATAATTACAAAATAAAATTATAAAACAAATAAAATATTTATATAAAAAAACGAAACTGTAAGCCCTAATCACATCAGTTTATGCAAACTGAAACCCAAAAAAAATTTGAAGCCCAAAGCCCATAATTTCGAAACCCAAACAACGGTAAAACCCGACCCAAAATGAAATTCGAAGCCTAAACGTTTTTATTTTTAATTTTTGTATTTTTTTTATTTAACTTGAATTGGATTCTGAAATGTGGGTCCTAGTGTCTTGGCTCTATGTAAGGCACTGACAAAACGTGTGAGACATGACAAGACACAAAGGCGCTGCAGAAGCGGAAATTACAGATTTCATGGAAAGGCATGACGACTTTGCTGAACGCGTCCAAACTTGGGAATGGTGGAAGTTGTAATGGCTAGGGTTTGTCATCTATAAACTAAGGGAGAAAGAAAAAATCACAGCCACGCAGAAGAGAATAAAAAAATAGAAGAAAAGAGACAGGAAAGAACAAGAGAAGAGAGAGAAAAAAAAAAGAAAAAAAAAAACAAGTAGAAAGAAAATGGCGTCTTCCTTCCCATCTTCTCTAGATCTTAACCTAGCCTCGCCAACACAGACATGGGCGCAAGGAGTTGCATCGGTCTGGGCACCCTATTTTGCTTCCTCACGAAGACCAGTTATAGTGAACGACTCGATACTAGACAATAAAGCTGCTATTGGAGTTGCAAGGAGTTTGGTGACTCCCAAGGATGTGCATGTATGGGCATCTAAGGATGACAACTGGTTGGTCAGTGAGGTTGAGGCACTGAGCGTAAAAACTTCTGCACGTATAGCAAGTGTGAGGCATCGCCTCATTACAAAAACTCATGGGGTGCAGTTTCTGAGAGCTCAATCGGTGGCAGATCAGAATTTGGTTGATGCATATCAATGTGAAAACTAGAGATTGAAAAAGGAGAGGACAAGAATGGCAGAGGAGAACCAATGACAATTTCACTTGTTGCAAGAAGAAAATGAAAAGCTATGAAAGATGGTAGCTTTCTATTCTTAAGAAATGCAAAAGTAGTTGGAGGTTTTCGAGAACTCTGGAAAGCGCAAGCGAGATCACGAGAGAAATTCAAGAGAGAGAGGTGTGATCATTAGGGCCTCAAGTGATGAACCTCAAGAAGCAATGCGTGAAAACTCGAGGGAAGAGATCCAGAGGGCAAAACTAAAGGCTCCTATCGTGGAATTATGAAGCATGCACTGATGATGATGACAAAGATGAGGATGAAGAAGAAGAAAAAGCAGCTTCTTTTTTTTTTTTAATTTACTTGAATGTTTTTTGTTTAGTTTTACTTTTTACTTTTTTTTTTGGGTAATTTTTGGTAATGTAATGTTTGAAGTGAAATAAAATTTGTTTTTAACACTCAGAAGAAAAACTAACTGACCACACCATGTTAAAAAAAAAAAACTAACTTAACGAAAAAAAAACTAAATAGATAAGAAAACAAAGAAAAAAAAAACTTATTTTTAAAACACGCGAATATACAAGCAACTCACGGATGACTAGTTAAGGGCTTCAAAAAACACAACCAGGGGATCCGGGAAAGTTGGAAGGGTCACAATGATCCCGCTTAAAACCCAAACTTCTTAGACATCGAAGGTGTCGCCTAAAGAACTCCTAGACACTGTATTCACAGAGGTGCTCACTGGAGTTACCATAAGTCAGCTCATATGAAAAATCATTTTTTAATTTTTTTATTAAAAAGAAACACAAACTTAAAATAATGAGAAAATAAATAAAGAGAAAGGATCAGAATACTCCCCTTTGAAGCGATTAGGTCGAGCATAGATGCATTTGGAGGTCGCGACTTCTCCTACTACTCCATACTTCTCATCCTTATAATTAATGTTGCCTTCTCTCTCCCTTTTTATTGAGTTATCTAAATTGCCAAAACAAACACAAACAAAAACTTGAAAGATAATTAAAAGGATGAGGAAATAAAAACTAACAAGAAAAGGAAAAAAAAACACACACACATCCAATTCCATGTTTCAAAGTAACAATCACCAATGTGTTGTGTAACTTGGGACTTACACCCAGTTCTCTTGCTTGTCAAGCAATTGTCCTTTTCCGTTGGACTACAAACACAACTTGTCAATTTACATCATTAACTTTAAAACATGAAACTGTCTAGGAAAACATGAAAAGGAAAAAAAAAAAAAAAAAAAAAAAAAAGAAGAGTAAAACAAGTAGGGAAAAGAAATAGAACCAAAGCATGTAGCCAATCCCCAACAATGGCGCCAAAAATTTGTTGTCATCGGATTAGCTGCACCAACATGGATTCAGTTTCATCCTGACCTTGTGATACTCACAAGTGCACGAGCGGTTCAGTAGTATAGCATATGTAAGTGCGAGGTTGATCCCATGAGGATTGGTGATTGAATGCTCCACTTCAATTTCCCAACACAAAACAGAAAATAAGAAAGAAAGAAAAACTAACTCAAGCAAATAAGTTCCCAAGTTCAATTTAGATTAACGGATTGATTCCAGCTAAAGTATGATTAAGCCATGGTATTTGGTCCTAACCTTGTATTCCTAATTTCGTAATTTGATCATCTGTTGTCTAACTTGAAATTAAGCATTAGAAATCCATTAAGCATAGAAGAACATTTTAAACAATCAAGTATGTATCTAATCCTTGTTGTCGAATATCCATACATACTCTTCCTATTCGTAGTTCAATTCGAATTAAAGAATGATGTCTACTCTTAATTCAAACCAAGATAGCTAACATGCAAGCCTTAATGGTGATCAATCATTCAAACTAGCATATTAACCTATAAGCATAATGAATAAGAACAATAACCATAATTGAACTTGGAAACAAATCAAACTTGAAAACTAAGAAATTACATTACAATGAAAATTTAATTAGAACTCAAAAACTTGAAGGAAAATTTAGTAAAAGAATTTTGTTACAACAATTGAGAACTAGAAAGGAAAACTAAGAGAAGTTGAGGAAGAGAAGTGAGGGGAGCTCTAGAGAAGTGTTTGAGAGCTCCCCCCCTTGGGGTGTGTTTACAAGCTTGGAGAAACTCACTATTTATAGGCCTAGGGAAAGTGAAAATCTAAATTAAGTATTGCTTCTGCCTACAACGTCCACTTCACCATCTTACAACACTCAATTCACCAACTTTACCTAACTTCCCCACTAAAAATAATTAGGTCGTGCATGACAATGCATTGCAGTCAGCTTGTGGGCTAAATTTGAGCTTGTTCCACCAATATGAAAAATCTGGAAAAATATGAATCTTCAAGCTCTGTGTCTTATCTTTCCAAGCATATGCAGTCCAGCTCAAGGAAAAATCAGAAAGACCTTCAAATGTTGTTTTTGGCCCAATAATGCAGATGCTGCCGAATTTGACCTTAAGCTGCCAAAACTTGCATAACTTCCTCTAGAAAACTCGGAATCATGAACCATAAAATGCTCCGGAAACTAGCTTCCGTATCTATCCAATGACGTATGGCGCATTATCTGGTTCTTCTTGAGCAAGTACAGTCCAATCCGTGAATTTGACTGATCTGCAGACACAGTTTTGAGCTAACTTGACTCCACAATGCATTAAATGAGTTCCGAAACTTAATCACACTGAAACAAACACAAAACAAATTAAAAGCACAAGTTTAAGTCAAAATCATAACCAAATCATAAGTTAGAAGGGTGCAAAACAATTTGTAATTATGAACCGATCAATTGATTGATCCAATTTGATCCCCTGTACAAAACAGAAATGAAAAGAAAGGAAATAAACAAAACAAGAAAGATTCAGTTGCATCCTCAACTTGTGATACTCGCAAGTGCACGAGCCGTTCAGTAGTATAGCATATGTAAGTGCGAGGTCGATCTCACGAGGATTGGTGATTGAATGGTCTAATTTGATTCCATGTACAAAACAGAAATGAAAAGAAAGGAAATAAATAAAACAAGAAAGAAAGAAAAACAAACTCAAGCAAAAAAGTTCCCAAGTTCAATTTAGATTAATGGATAGATTCTAGCTAAAGTATGATTAAGCCATGGTGTCTAGTCCTAACCTTGTATTCCTAATTCCCTAATTTGATCATCTGCTGGCTAACTTGAAATTAAGCATTCGGAAACCATTAAGCATAGAAGAACATTTTAAACAACCAAGCATGTATCTAATCCTTGTTGTCGAATGTCCATACATACTCTTCCTATTCATGGTTCAATTTGAATTAAAACATGGTGTCTACTCTTAATTCAAACCAAGATAGCTAACATGCAAGCCTTAATGGTGAACAATCATTCAAACTATCATACTAACTTATAAGCATAATGAATAAAAACAAAAACCATAATTGAAACTTGAAAACTAATCAAACTTGAAAACTTAAAATAAGAATTTACATTACAATGAAAAATAAAGTACAACTAAGAAAAATGTTATCGTCAGATCAGTTGCACCAAAATGGATTCAGCTGCATCCTCAACTTGTGACACTCGCAAGTGCACGAGCCGTTCCGAAGTATAGCATACGTAACTGTGAGGTCGATCCCACGAGGATTGGTGATTGAACGATCCAATTCATTTTCCCTACACAAAACAAAAATGAAAAAGAAAGGAATTAATAAAACAAGAAAAAAAGAAAAGAAATTGACTCAAGCAAATAAGTTCTCAAGTTCAATTTAGATTAACGGCTTGATTCTAGCTGAAGTATGATTAAGCCATGTTGTCTGGTCCTAACCTTGTATTCCTAATTCCCTAATTTTTATCATCTGTTGTCTAACCTAAATTAAGCATTAGGAAACCAAGTATGTATCTAATCCCTGTTGTTGAATCTCCATACATACTCTTCCTATTCATAGTTCAATTTGAATTAAAGCATGGTGTCTACTCTTAATTCAAACCAAGATGGCTAACATGCAAGCCTTAATAGTGATCAATCATTCAAACTAGCATATTAACATATAAGCACAATGAACAAGAACAAAAACCATAATTGATGTTGGAAAATTGGCTCTCCTAAGGATACAAAGACTGGGGAAAGCGACCGGTCGCTGGGAACTTGCGATTGGTCATTTTGAAGCTGGAAAGGGGAAATTTGAATATGTGCAAAAGTGACCAGTCTCCAGGAACCAGCGACCAGTCGCTCGAGTCGAGCTTTTTGGATTTCCACACGTTTTCAAGTGCTCTTTCCATGTGTTATCGCTTTCCACTTGTTTCAAGGACTATTTTGGGTCACTTTTGAGTCAAATTAGTGTTGGCAAGCTGCTGGAAAGGCTTGATAGCATTTATGGGTGATTGTTGGCTTGTTTCAAAGTGTGTCTACCTTTGGCTCTAGAAAAGGGTTTCTGATGTGAGGGCATAGGATGGCTAGTGTGTAGGCATTCATGACTTTCCTAACCTAAGGTCTATGATGGGTGACTAAAGCCTCAAATGCAGGGGAAGTTACAGCCCTTTGTCTAGTCCAAAGGCTTGTAAATAAAAGGGAATGTGAAACATGACAGCAAGAGATTGAGTTGAAGTAGCTGGGAGCTTGAGAGTGCAGAGAATCCAAGAGAAAGAGAGAGTCTTTCAAGTGTATCAAGTGTTGAGCAAAGAGTGTGAGAGAAACAGAATGTGAGGGTAGTGTTCTAAGGGGTTTTCCTTGTGTAAACCAAAGTTGTCACCTATCTTCATTGCAGAGATTTCTCAAGGTGATCAACAAAAAAGATGTAGGCAAATTGCTGAACCTCTATAAACTCTTGTGTCAATTGTGGTTGATTAATTTTCTCTGTGTGTGTGAGACTCATCCATCATTCAGTTTGTCCAAAGTCCATCAACATCAAGGTCTAAATGGGAGTGAGTTAGTTCATAATTCATAACAAGTGGTATCAGAGCTGTGTTAGTAGTTGGTGCTAGTTCTTCTCTTGGAGTGCTAGTGTGTTGAAGATGGCAAGTGACAAGGAAGTTAAGAGTGGTAGCAGTTCACAACTGAAGCAATCACAAGCAACAAGCATGAAGGTGGATTTGAAGCCTTTCACAGGGAAGGAGAACTTCACATTGTGGCAACGAAGGGTGAAGTCAGCACTTACACAACAACATCTCCATGTTGTTTTGGTTGGCAAAGAAAAGAAGCCAGCAACCATGATAAGCGAGGATTGGGATGTACTCGACGAGCTAGCTAGAAGAGCCATCGAAAATTACACTGCTAATGAGGTGCTCATCAATGTGATGAAGGATACAGCAAAGTAAACATGGGTGAAGCTCGAAGAGATGTTTTCAGGGATGTCGCTGTCCAACAAACTCTTCCTCAAGGAAGAACTCCTAAATCCTCAAATGGAGGAGGGAGATAATCTAATGGAACATTTAAGCAGTTTCAATAGATGTGTTGCTGATTTGCAGAGAATGGAAGTTAATTATAGTACGGAGGATAAGGCCCTTATGTTGCTAACATCCTTACCTTCATCCTATAAACACTTTCGAACTACGCTCATGTTCAGGAAGGTTATATTGGATTTTGAGTCTGTGGTGCAGGACATCATGTCATACCATAGGATGACCCAACGTTCAAGAGAAAATTCTCAAGGTGAAGGTCTAGTTGCTAAGACCGGAGAGTGAGGCCGTTCAAAGAAGCATGAAGGCAAGAAAGGTAACAGAGGAAGGTCGAAATCCAAGGCAAAAGAAGGTTGTTTTGAATGTGGGTCAAAGGAGCATTGGAAAAAGAATTGCCCCATATGGAAGGAGAAGAAGAACTAAGGGAAGAATGCAGCCAACACAGTTGAGGAAGTCACAGAAAGTGATGTTGAGCTTTTATGTGTTAATAGCAATGTTAAAACTAATGCATTTGCTAATTCTTCAAGGTGTTTCTCTTCAGATTGGATTTTGGATTTTGGATGCTCATATCATATGTGCTTAAACAAGGAGTGGTTTGACACATACGATAAAGAAGACGGTGGTGAAGTTATGATGGGGGATGGCTCAATTTGTAGAGTGAAAGGCACCATTACAATCAAGGTGAAGATGCATGATGAGGCTGTTAGGACGCTCGGGATGGTAAGACACATTCCAAAGTTGCGTAAGAATCTCATTTCCCTTGGAACTCTTGATAAGAATGGTTGTTCGTTCAAAGCTAATGGATGGAAACTCATAATCTCAAAAGGGTCACTTGTGATTATGAAGGGAGAAATACAACCTGACTGTTTATATAGATTGTGTGGTACAACAATTATACGTGGAGCAGCTGTATCCACAAGTAAAGACTTGGAGGATGAAACTCAGCTTTAGCATTTGAGGCTAGGGCACATGAGTGAGAGGGGCATGCAAGAACTACACAATAGAAAGTTGATGAGTGGTGTTCAGAGTTGCAAGCTGGAGTTCTGCAAATTTTGTACCATGGAAAAGCAATCAAAAGTAGCTTTCAAGCAGCCGAACAAAGAGGAAGAAAGCACAGGTGTGCTAGATTATATTCACACAGACGTATGAGGGCCATCACCGGCTAAATCAGAGGGTGGATCTCGCTATTTCGTGACTTTCTTGGATGATTTTTCCAAGAAGGTTTGGGTCTACTTCATGAAGGAGAAATCTAAAGTCTTCACCAAATTCAAAGAGTGGAAGACAGAAGTGGAGAACCTAACCGGAAGAAAGATCAAGATCCTAATGAGTGAAAATGGTGGTGAATAGAAAGACAGCAAGTTCCTTGAGTTTTGCATAAATGAAGGCATCAAAAGGCACTTTACCATGAAGAAGACACCCCAACAAAATGGAGCCGGGGAGAGGATGAACCGAACTCTCATGGAGTGTGAGAGATGTATGAGGATTCATGCAGGATTGCCAGAGTCATTTTGGGCGGAGTTAGTTAACCACGCTGCCTATTTGGTTTACTGATCGCCTTCAAGAAATCTTGAGTTCAAATGTGTAGAGGAGGTATGGTCTAATAAGTCAATTGATTAGACTAATCTAAAGGTGTTTGGATGCTGTGCATATGCACTTATTCCCATTGATGAAAGATCCTAGTTGAAGCCAAAGTCTCTTGAATGCATTTTCATCGGCTTTGAGAGCGGTATGAAGGGCTACAAGCTGTGGGATCCAATGAACCAAAAGAAGATACTTAGCAGGGATGATGTGTTTGACGAGAAGACCGTGCCTATGAACAAAGTCAAGAATTCATAGGCAAAGGAGGATGTTGTTGAGAAAGAAACAACCATAGAAGTTCCACTCAAGAAGGTGTTCAGGGAAACTTCACAAGAACAGCCAACTGAAGACGTTCACGAGGAGGTGGAGTCTGACAGTAAGGAGGAAGATGTTGGGCAACAACAACAATAAAATCTAGAAGAAGAAGAGGCTCAAGTTCAGGTGGAGCCTTCATCTATAGCTCGATTCAGGCCCAGGAGAACAATCAAACCACCTCAAAGGTTTGGATGGGACAAGGATACAGTTCACTATGCCTTAAATGCTAGTGAAGAATAACCAACCACGTTCCAAGAGGTTGTTGAGAACAAGGAACAGGAAAGTTGGATGGAAGCTATGATGTAAGAGATGGAATCTCTACACCAAAACTCAGTTTGGGAGTTAGTTCCTAAACCCAAAGATCGCAAGGTTATTGGCTACAAATGGGTGCTTAGGAATAAAGAAGAAATGCATGGAAAGGGAGCCACCATATTCAAAGCTTGATTGGTGGCCAAAGGTTACTTGCAAAAGGAGGGAATTGATTATGACGAAATCTTCTCTCCAGTGGTGAAACACACTTCTATACGACTACTACTCTCCATAGTAGCACAAGAGGACAAGGAGGTAGAGCAAATGGATGTGAAGGCTGCTTTCCTCCATGAGGACTTAGAGAAATACATCTACGTGAGCCAACCTCAAGAGTTCGTTGAAGCAACTAAGGAAAATCTGGTGTGCAAGGCTGAAGCAATCTCCAAGACAGTGGAACAAGTGCTACGAGTCTTTCATGATGAAGATTGGGTATAGAAGATGTGAATCAGATTGCTGTGTATACACTCATGCATTTTAGGATGGTGATATCATCCTTTTGCTTCTTTATGTTGATGACATGCTAATTGCATGTAAAGACATGTCAAAAATCCTCAAATTGAAGACATTGCTTGGGATGGAGTTTGACATGAAGGATCTTGGTTCTGCACAAAAGATCCTAGGAATGGAGATAAGGAGAGACAGAAATGCAGGCAAGCTATGGCTGTCACAAAGTAAGTACATTTCCAAAGTACTTGAGAAATTCAATATGATGGATTGCAAGCCTGTGTCTACTCCTTTGGCGTAGCATTTTAAGTTAAGTGTGCAAGAATGTCCTTTTACGGAAGAAGAGAAGGAAGAAATGAGCAAAGTTCCATATGCAAGCTTGGTAGGGTATCTCATGTATGCAATGGTCTGCACACGCCCTGACTTAGCTCAAGCCATAAGCGTGGTGTCAAGGCACATGGCGAATTCTGGAAAACAACATTGGATAGCAGCAAAGTGGATTCTCAGGTACTTGAAGGGCTAAGAAGTTTGGGATATTGTTTGAAAGAAAACAAGGAAAGGCATGTGTGTCGGTTTACATGGATTCAGATTATGCAGAGATTTAGACAAGAGTAGATCCACCATAGGATATGTCTTCATATGTGGTGGAGGACCGATTAGTTGGAGAACGGTGCCTTGTCAACTACAGAAGCAGAGTATATGGCACTAACGGAAGCTTCAAAAGAAGCGGTATGGTTGAATAGATTGGCGAAGGAAATCGGTATAGCCCAAGACTTTGTGGTGATACAAAGTGACAGTCAAAGTGCTATATGCTTAGTGAAGAATCAAGTGTTCCATGGAAGATCCAAACACATTGATGTACGATACCACCAGATAAAGGATTGGCTGAATGATGGAGATATCATGATAAGGAAGGATCATACAACGGAGAACGCTTCGGATTATATAACAAAGCCAGTCACAACAGCAGCAAAGTTCAAGCATTGTTTGAGCTTGCTCAATCTTATTCCATGCTAAAGATTGAGGTGGAGTTCTTGAGAGTTATCAGGACAATTCTCAAGACATTTCAGATGTCCTCGAAGGCAATGATTTTCACAAAGGGTCTTAGGCTCGCCAAGGTGAAGATTGTTGGAAAATTGGCTCACCTAAGGATACAAAGACTAGGGAAAGCGACCCGTCATTGGGAACTTGCGACCAGTCATTTTGAAGCTGAAAGGGGGAAATTTAAATCTGTGCAAAAGCAACCAATCGTTGGGTCTTGGCGACCAGTTGTCCAGAGGCAGAAACGAGTCTATCCAAAAGAGACCAGTTGCCAGGAACCAGTGACCGGTCGCTCCAGTCGAGCTGTTTGGCTTTCCACGCATTTTCAAGTGCTCTTTCCATGTGTTATCGCTTTCCACTTGTTTCAAGGACTATTTTGGGTCAGTTATGAGTCAAATTAGTGTTGGCAAGCTGCCGGAAAGGTGTGATAGCATTTGTGGGTGATTGTTGGCTTGTTTCAAAGTGTGTCTACCTTTGGCTCTAGAAAAGGGTGGCTGATGTGAAGGCATAGGATGGCTGGTATGCAGGCATTTATGACTTGCAGCCCTTTGTCTAGTCCAAAGGCTTGGAAATAAAAGGGAATGTGAAGCATGACAGCAAGAGATTCAGTTGAAGTAGCTGGGAGCTAGAGAGTGCAGAGAATCTAAGAGAAAGAGAGAGTCTTTCTAGTGTATCAAGTGTTGAGCAAAGGGTGTAAGAGAAACAGATTGTGAGGGTAGTGTTCTAAGGGGGTTTCTTTATGTAAACCGAAGTTGTCACCTATCTTCATTGCAGAGATTTCCCAACGTGATCATCAAAGAGGATGTAGGCAAATTGTTGAACCTCTATAAACTCTTGTGTCAATTGTGCTTGGTTAATTTTCTGTGTGTGTATGTGAGACTCATCCATCATTGAGTTTGTCCAAAGTTCATCAACAACCAGGTCTAAAGGGGAGTGAGTTAGTTCATAATTCACATCAATAAAAGTGGAAACTAATCAAACTTGAAAACTTAAGAAAAGAATTTACATTACAAAGAAAAATAAATTACAACTAAGAAGCAAAAGGAAAACTAGAATTGAGAACTAGAAAGGAAAACTAAGAGAATTTGATTGTAACTAGGTTAAGGATTTGTGTATTATAAATAGCATAGGGCTGGCCTCATAGAGGGGATCGATACTTTTCACTACCCGAAAATACCCAATTCTTGCAAAGTGAAGTCATGCTGCCGCCTGCCACATTGGAGCTTTTTGGGAGTTTTTGAGTTCATCTTCATCTAGGCATAGTGGGACGGTTGTAGGAATACTTTTGGTATAGACAGGCTTGTCTTATTGAATAATTAAGGGAAATTTACCATTCACATGGATAATAATTAGGATTAACTGGCTACAGGAATAGGGTAGAATTGGCTATGGTAAAATTGGAAGCCTAATGCTCATACCATCAGTGTTTGCTGAAATTTTATTATTGTTTATGTTAGTTCATTCTTCTTCATCAAAGCCTCACCATTCGAACATCCAGATAAAGTTTAGGATTCATCATAATCAGTACTCAGTTAATTAGTCTTAGTCTCTGCGAAATGATACTCACTTACCATTACACTATTTTGCTACGATTTTGTATCCTACAATTTTGTTAACAATTTTGGCCCCGTCGGCAGGGACTAAACTGATTTTAATTGATATTGATATATTTTGGCCCGAATTTTACTTTGGAAATTTTTTATTTTATTTTTTGTTTAATTGTATATTTATTTATATATATTTTTTTTCTATAGGTACTTGCTTAGTTAGTGCATGAGTTTTGGAAGACATTCGCAGACATCTAAACTTATACCTTTAGACGCTGAAATCGAGTGGACGTTTCACAAGCGCAATCGAGTAAACCAAGCAAGACCCCAGCAAAATCCAACAGAACCAGCCACCATGGCTGAAGCGCAGAGGCAAGTTAGAGAATTTGACACTCCCACCGCCGGATCGACGAGCATTCGCCACCCCACAATCGATGCCAACAGTTTTGAAATTAAGCCAGCGATCCTGAGCATGATCCAACACAATTCCATATTTTGTGGTCTTCCTAATGAGGACCCCAACACCCATATTTCGAATTTTTTGGAGATATACGATACATTCAAGATTAATGGAGCTTCTAGCAATGCCATCACCTTAGGCTTTTTCCCTTCTCACTGAAGGAGAAAGCAAAATCATGGTTGACTTCTCAACCACCCAATTCGATCACTACATGGGATGATTTAGCTACAAAAATTTTGGCTAAATTCTTTCCTCCAGCTAAGACAGCACGGCTCCACAACGAAATCATGACATTCACACAATTCAACAAGGAACAGATGTATGAAGCTTGGGAGAGATACAAGGAGTTGCTTCGCAAATGCCCATACCATGAGTTACCAAAGTGGATGCAAGTCCAAACATTCTACAATGGGTTGAACACTACAAGCAAAACTCTCATTGATGCCGCAGCTGGAGGAACCTTGATGGCCAAAACGCAGGATGAAGCATACGAATTGCTTGAGACCATGGCATCCAACAGCTATCAATGGCCTAGTGAACGTGCAATACCTAAGAAAGCCGGAGTTCATGACGTCGATGCAATAACTGCATTAACTGCACAAATTTCTGCTCTCTCTAAACAACTTGGTTCATTAAATGTCAATGCTATTCAAACCCCTAATTTTATTTGTGAATTTTGTGCAGGAAGTCACTCTAGTACCGATTGCAACAATGGGACTCCATTCCCTACACTCGAACAAGTAAACCAAGTTGGACATTTCAATCGTCAAAGGAATAATCCATACTCCAACACCTACAACCCTGGATGGAAAAATCACCCGAATTTCTCTTGGAGTAATAACCAAAATGTATAGGGACCTCCACCTAGATTTCCACCTCAAGAGAAAAAGGTTGGGTTAGAAGACATTATCGCTCAACTTGCTGGAAACATGAATACTCTCTCAAATAACACCAATCAATTTATGAGCAAGATCGAGACCACATTGCAAAATCTAGCGGCTTCTATAAAAAAAATTTAGAAGTTCAGATGGGCCAGCTAGCTAATGTCTTGACAGGAAGAGAAAAGGGAAGTTTGCCAAGCCAAACTGAAGTTAATCCAAAAAATCAAGAACATGTGATGGCAATAACTCTTAGAAATGGGAGGCCAATAAAGACAACCTTTGATTTGGAACAAGAGCAAGCTAGAGAGCTTGCTGCCGCAAATAAGGAACAACAGCCGAAGGTTCCAGCAGCTGCCAATGCCTCTCCAGCAGCTGCCAAGCAAGATGGCTCAACTCCTACAGGCCAACCGAGAACCAATTTCGAGCCATGCACCTGCAATTCCATTCCCGCAGCGCAGTCGAAGAAATAAAGTGGATGCGCAATTTTTGAAATTTTTTGATATCTTCAAGAAATTACAATCCTTTTGCCGATGCTTTGGAACAGATGCATAGTTATGCCAAATTCATGAAGGATATTTTATCAAAGAAGCGAAAATTGGGCACACATGAGGTAGTGAAATTATCCAAAGAATGCAGTGCTATTTTGCAGAGGAAGCTACCACCTATGCTAAAGGACCCAAGGAGTTTTACTATACCTTGCACTATTGGAACCACTTACTTTGAAAAAGCTTTATGTGATTTAGGTTCTAGTATTAATCTAATACCTCTGTCTATTGCTAAACGTATTGGGTTGGGGCAGATTAACCCAACCACTGTTTCTCTGCAGATGGCAGACACGTCAATCACATATCCAGAGGCATAATTGAGGATGTTTTAGTTAAAGTCGATAAGTTTATCTTTCCAGTTGATTTTCTGATTTTAGATATGGAAGAAAATGCTGAAACTCCTATTAGTTTGGGCCGCCTCTTTTTAAGCACCGGAAGGACATTGATTGATGTGGACAATGGTTTATTAATTTTGCGAGTAGCAGATGAGCATGTGGCTTTCAATGTTTTTGAAGCAATAAAGTACCCAGTGGCCTCAGACTCTTGTTCTCAGGTGGATGAAGTAGAAAAAACTGTCTTGAAGAAATTTACAGCAGAAAATCCAGAGATGAAGCCGCGCCCTCCGAAAATGTGGCATGAATATGAAGAGGAGGGAGGCAAATCCTTCAAACCACAACCCAGTGAATATGACAAAAAAGACAATGTGTTCAACGTACATAGACCTCCGTACTTGGAAATCAATTTTGATAAACAACGGGCTCCCATTCCTCTGTGTGATCCAAGGTGATTGACTTTGACAGTCGGGCTGGGGACTATAAACCAAGCGCTTGTTGGGAGGCAACCCAACTAGGTACCTTCGTTCCTTTTTTCTTTTTTTAATTTTGTTCATTTTTTTTCTCTCTTTATTTTCCATCCTTCTATGCCTTTACTAATCGTTACATGCATATATTTTAAACATTGAGGACAATGCTTAGTTTAGGTTTGGGGGTGTGGAATTTTGTTGTTTTTGTTGTTATTTGAGTTTTGAGTCATAAAGAAAAAAAAGAAAAGAAAAAAAAGAAAAGAAAAAAAAAGAAAAAAAAAACAGATTTTGTGTTTCAAAGAATATTTCTCGATTTTTTCTAACCCCATGATGATTGCAAACATGTTGTAGATGTGTTATAGATGTTGTTTTGGTCATTAGATGACTTTAAAACCCAGAAAATAGCAAAAGAGGTTATTATGTTCTTATTTTGGTCAAAATCAAAAATTTTGCCTATTTTCCTTTTTTATGTTTTTCAGATAAATTTGGAGCCACCAACATGTTTAGAATGGTTATTGTGATTATTTGAAACAGGTTTGGGGGTGTCAAGTGGTTTACATGACGTTTTAGGAAGATTTGACACTAAAAAAGTGGCCTAAAACCCAAAAAAGGCTAGCTGCTATTTACCCAGAAATATTAAGATTTTTCGTCACAAAATGGTTTTAGCGACGACTATTCATCGATTTTTCGTTGCTAAAGGGTTTTAGCGACGGTGTTCATCAGATTTTTCGTCACTAAAGGTCAAATTTCCAGAATTTTCTGATTTCATTCCAAATCAATTCCGATCCATTCCATTCGCGATCAGTGAGTTCTAAGAGCTATTCCAGGTGTGTCCTCTTCCTTTTGATGAAGTTTCTTTATTCTTAAACAATTAGGACTCATAATTCATGCATATTTGTTGCAAAATCACAAAATTCCTTTAACTTTTGAAAAAATAAAAATTTGTTAAAGCTTTTTACTCTCTCACTAATAGTGATGTATATGTAATGTTTGATAATTTTTCTTTAACCCATGAAAGTTTATGCATCATAATTATAGCACTTCACATAGCCATGCTTCAAGTATTTGGATGGACAAGGTAGCTATACTTGGATGATTGTGGAGAAATAGTGGAGACTACCATTGTGAGATACTTGAGCCAAATTGCCTCCTTTGCTTATTTATTTATTGATTTTCTTGGATTAAATTGTTGTGTTTAATGTATTTTGTGAGAATTGTGTAGTTGGTCCCTAATTAGAAGAATTGGACAAAAAGTTGTCAAATTGGACTCAAAAACCATTAAGATGTACGACAAGGATTAATTGGAGACAAAGAAGATGTTTCTTAGAAGGCAATCAACCGGAAGTTGTCAAATTGGACTCAAAAACCATTAAGATGTACGACAAGGATTAATTGGAGACAAAGAAGATGTTCCTTAGAAGGCAATCAACGGGTCAAAACTTAAAGGAGGAAGTTTGGTCAAATCCTCGTGGAATTTGGAGAAGCAATCAAAGAGATATTGGGAAACTTGTTTTTGGTAGTATTTGATTGTAACTCGGTTAAGGATTTTTGTATTATAAATAGCATAGGGCTGGCCTCATAGAGGGGATCGATACTTTTCACTACCCGAAAATACCCAATTCTTGCAAAGAGAAGTCCTGCTGCCGCCTGCCACCTTGGAGCTTTTTGGGAGTTTTTGAGTTCATCTTCACGTCTACCATCAACCACTCTGTGATTCTCAATAAGTTTATCATGTTCTAATTTCTTTTTTGCTAGGGCTACGATGTAGCCTAGCCATGAATACCTTATTTATGTGTTTATGTTAATTTGATATTATTTTCCATGTTAAGTATCTTTTACCATTCTTAATGCTTTGAGTGCTTGATCACCACTTAATTGATTTGATGCTTGAGTTGACGATAGGAATATCCAACTTAGGATTTTGCTTCTAGTAATTGATACCACTTGCTACTTGAGTGAACTGGAAGGTTAATCGAAGCTTCTGTGGTTTCCATAAATTTCCACATAACTTAATGGGTTTCTACTTATTAGTTCTTCATCTAGGCATAAAGTGGGACGGTTATAGGAATACTTTTGGTATAGACAGGCATGTCTTATTGAATAATTAAGGGAAATTTACCATTAACATGGATAATAATTAGGATTAACTGGCTACAGGAATAGGGTAGAATTAGCTATGGTGAAATCGGAACCCTAGTGCTTATACCATCAGTGTTTGCCGAAATTTTATTATTGTTTATGTTAGTTCTTTCTTGTTCATCAAAGCCTTACCATTCAAACATCCAGATAAAGTTCAGGATTAATAATAATCAGTACTCAGTTAATTAGTCTTAGTCTCTGCAGAACGATACTCACTTACCACTACACTATTTTGCTACGATTTTGTGTCCTACAATTTCGTTAACAAACGACCACCAATTTATTTTGAAGGTCCAAAAATGAATTTTCAATCAACCACCACTTAATCACAACTTTTCTCTTTTCTTTCACCACTTGTGTGAAATTTTTTTTTTATGAAATGTAACACCCCTTCCCAAACTTAGTATGAAAAACACATCTCAATTAAAGCTCATGAGTTCCTTAGAAAGGTAAATATTTGTTTTTCAAGCTAAGGCGAGGAAATATAATTGGTTTACATGTAGGCTCAAAATGGTTGACAATGGAAAATCATGCTTAAGCATGCATAAGGTTAGCTTGAAAGGCACAAACGATCCAAAGAGGGCCTTAATATCATTTCTTAAATGTCATGAAATCAAATTGCATAAAAATGAATGGCTTTTAAGTGTTCAATCAGATCAATGAATAATGAGATCAAACAACAACTTTGATGACAAGAAAATAAGAGAATGTGTATAACTCACATGAATTGAAGTACAAGGCTCAAAAGCTCACTTTATATGGTTATATAAGTCTAATTTATGCTTGATACAATTAGTTAGATCATGCAAATCCTTTAATTGGGAAAATATGAAACAAATGGCAAGTGTAAAGAAGGTTTCAAACATATCATGCTAGAACAATGCCAAAAAATATATATATATTTTAAAATTTATTAAAAAAAAATTTTATAAAGAAAATCCAATTTTCATTTAAATCATGCAAACATTTATCACAATCTCATCAAATGTGTTCGGAAAGTCACTCAAAAATAAAATAAAATAAAGAAAGAAAAATAAAAGAAAAGAAAAGCAAGACTAAAAAAACACAACAAAACAAAACAAAAGCCAAAAAATAAAAAACCAAATTTACTTGCTAAATTCCAATACCCCCAAACCTAGAAATGAATATTGTCCTCAATGTTTAAAAATTAGCCACAAGCAATGTCATAAAAACAAATGAAGGTGTTAAAGCAAATAAAAATCACAAAATACAAAAATAAAATTATAAAACAAATAAAATATTTTAAAAAACGAAACAATAAGCCCTAATCAGACCGGTTTATGCAAACTGAAACCCAAAAAATAATTTAAGCCTAGAGCCCATAATTTTCGAAACCCAAACAACAGTAAAACCCAACCCAAAATGAAATTCGAAGCCTAAACGTTTTTTTTTTTTGTTTTTTTAATTTTTTTTATTTAACATGAATTGGATTCTGAAATGTGGGTCCTAGTGTCTTGGCTCTGCATAAGGCACCGAAAAAACATGTGAGACATGACAAGACACAAAAGCGTCGCAGAAGCGGAAATTACGAATTTCTTGGAAAGGCACGAAGACTTTGCTGAGCGCGTCCATTCAGAAAGGACACGTCGCGACAAACTTGGAATGGTGGAAGCTGTAATGGCTAGGGTTTGTCATCTATAAACTAAATGGTGGAAGCTGTAATGGCTAGGGTTTGTCATCTATTGTAACACCCCGACCCCAAATTTCCTCAAATTTTACCCTTATTTAATTATTTAATTATTTAAGGGTATTTTAGTCATATTTTTAACCGGAGAGAGTTCGGGACCGTGACTTATATTTTTGGATAGGTCGTACTGAGATGAGTTCATAGACACGTAGTGGGCTCGAATCGGAGTTGTAACGAGAGAGATATGGTCAAAAGAAGTCCAGTGGCATAATCGTAAATATTTCGAAATGGGATTTTTTATAAAATCAGATTTTTTTTTTCTCTCTCTCTCTCTCTCTCTCTCTCTCTCTCCCGCGACTTCTCTCTCTCTCCCGTCGGCTCTCTCTCTTTCTCTCCTTGTATCTCCGGCCACCGACCACGGCTGTGGGCGGGGCCGGTACCAAACTGACCGGGACGACGTCCCCTTCCTTCCCCGACCATTTCCCGCCGGCGACGCGGCCGTTGCTGGCCGGAAAATGCAGAAAACCGCCGGGAGGTCGTCGAAACTTCAACGCCGTCGATCTCCCTCCTCCGGCCACCATTTCCGTCGACCCCGGTATGGATCTTGAACCTCTCGAGCTGTTCTAGCTGCCTGTTGGTTGGGTTTTGATCGATTCGATCTCTAGATCACTCGATTTTCGAATTGAAAATTGGCCGAAACTTCGGCCGCCGTGATCGGCCATTTCCGGCCACTTTTTGGGGTAGGTCCAAGAACAAAAGTGGCTCCAAATAGGGTGTTATACCTGGGGTAGGAATTTGGAGCCGTGATTTTGAGATTTTCCGGCGAAGCGTTATCGCTTTGGGCACCCACGCGCTGCCGGCGCGTGCGGCGGCTCGTGGGCACTGTAGAAAACTAGCACTGTGTTCCGATGAGATCCTTAGGTTGTCACGAGTGTGTAGGATTTCGCGGATCTGAATTCGGACGTCGTTTGACTATCGAACGGATATTCGCATATTGCGCGTTATCCGGGTTCGATAGGTTGGGACCGTTGGATGGTCCCAAATTTAATATATATGAATCTAGGAATTTCTATGATCGTGTAGGAATTCACGGATTTTGAATCGGAGCCCCGGATGTTCCGAATAATAATTTAAAGTTTATATCTTATATTAACCGTCAGATCGTGCGATCGTGAGAAATCCGACCGTCCGATCTGAACCAAACTTGCAGGACAAGTGTCCTATACCTGGTAGAACCCATAGGGACTTTCGAATCTGAAATTGGAAGTCGTGGGTTCTGCAGGTCCGGTTGACCAGGGTTAGGGTAGTTTGACCCTTGGTTGACCGTGAGTCTCCCGGAGTAATCTCACCTTTCTAAGGGGGGATTATCGGGTGCTAGATGATTGTGGAGGGTTACACAATATTAGAATTATTTATATAAATTATGTGGTTGTACAAGGGTACAACAGAGTCTAGAATGTCAGTTTGGAGTGCTATACGCACTACTCTAGGTACCTCCTCGGACTTTGGAATTTCTACAAGTATCACTAAGTGAAAGTTAGGTTCCACGTGGCGTAGGTTATCCGGCGTTGGGACAGACCCCATACGTGGCGTTGGTTGTACCGGCGTATGGGGAGATTTGCAATATGATGTTCAGGTCTCACGTGGCGTAGGTTATTCGGCGTTGAGACAGGCCCCGTACGTGGCGTTGGTTGTACCGGCGTATGGGAGTTATGTGATATGATGTGCAGGTCTCACGTGGCGTAGGTTATCCGGCGTTGAGACAGACCCCATACGTGGCGTTGGTTGTACCGGCGTATTGGGAGATATAATGATAGTATGGCATGGTCGCACGTGGCGTAGGTTATCCGGCGTGTTGACAGGCCCCATACGTGACGTTGGTTGTACCGACGTATGGGGAGAGATTATGTGGGATACAGAGAAATGAATTAAGATATCGCCCAAGTGTGGAATTGGATTTTAGGGAAGAACTACGTGTGGCTTGATCCCTCAAGGAGGGTACGTAGGCAGCCTAAGGTTATTGGGTGCAGCCGCAGACTAAATGTTAGTCATAAATTGTATTTGAGTTGTTTGTTAGTTTGTTTGAGAAATATTGAAAGGCCGAAGGCCATTTGTGTGAATTGCATGAAATTATATTGTGCATGCTGCCAGTTGGGAATATTAAATGCGTTTTTTATGCAGATTGAAATTTTGGGAAATGTCCAAATTATAGGGGAGACTCTGCCGAAATTTCGGCAGGAAGTCTCGGTTTTTAGTGAGTGGGCCTGACATCGGGGTGATGTCAGGAATTCCAAAGGGTTCGTCTCGGATTTTGAGAAAATTTGGGGCTGGTCCTTAAATCTATAAACTAAGGGAGAAAGAAAAAATTACAGCCATGTAGAAGAGAAAAAAAAAAAAAAAAAAGAAGAAAAGAGAGAGGAAAGAACAAAGAGAAGAGAGAAAAAAAAAAGAAAAAAAAAAAGTAGAAAGAAAATGGTGTCTTCCTTCCCATCTTCTCTAGATCTTAACCTAGCTCCGCCAATAAAGACATGGGTGCACGGAGTTGCTCCGGTCTCGGCACCCTATTTTACTTCCTCACGAGGACCAGTGACAGTGAACGACTCGATACTCCTAGACAACGAAGTTGCTATTCGAGTTGCAAGGATTTGGTGACTCCCAAAGATGTGCACGTATTGGCATCGAAGGATGACAATCGGTTGGTCAATGAGGTCGTGGCGCTGAGTGTCAAAATTGCCGCATCTATAGCAAGTGTGGGGCATCGGCTCATTTCGAAAACTCATGAGGTGCAATTTCTAAGAGCTCAGTTGGTGGCAGAGCAGAATTTGGTTGATGGATATCAACGTGAAAACAAAAGATTGAAGAAGGATAGGACAAGAATAGTAGAGGAGAACCTACGTCAGTTTCTACTTTTGCAGGCAGAGAATGAAAAACTAGCAAAGATGGTAGTTTTTTATTCTGAAAAGATGCAAAAACAGTTGGAGGTTTTTGAGAACTCTGGAAAACGCAAGCGAGATCACGAGAGAAGTTCAAGAGAGAGCGGTATGATCATTAGGGGCTCAAGTTATGAGCCTTAAGAAGCGATTCTTGAAAACTTGAGGGAAGAGATCCAGAGGGCAAAACTAAAGGATCGTATCATGGAATTATGAAGTGTGGCAGAAGATGATGATGAAGATGAGGAAGAAGATGAAGATGAAGAAGAAAAAGAAGCTGTTGTATTTCTTTTTTTAAATTTGTTTACTTTAATTTTTTTTCCTTCAGTTTTTTAGTTTTTACCTTTTTTAGTTTTTTTTTAAAATGCAGTGGTTGAAGTGAAATAAAATTGGTTTTTAACACTTAGAAGAAAAAACTAACTTAACCAAAAAAAAATATTAATTAATTAAAATAACTAAACAGAAAAGAAAAAAATTATAAAAATAACTTATTTTAAAAACACACGAATATACAAGCGACTCACGGATGACCAGTTAAGGGTCTCAGAAAACACAGCCAGGGGGGATCCGAGAAGGTTGGAGGGGTCACAATGGTCCCGCTTCAAACCCAAACTTCTTAGACACCGAAGGTGTTGCCTAAAGAACTCCTAGACACTGTATTGATGGAGACGCTCACTGGAGTTACCAAAAGTCAACTCATGTGAAAAATCTTTTTTAAATTTTTAAAAAAAAGAAACATAAACTTAAAATAATAACAAAACAATAAAAGAGAAAGGATTGGAATGCTCCCCCTTGAAGCAATTAGGTTGAGCATGGATGTATTTGGAGGTCGCAACTTCTCCTACTACTGCACACTTCTCATCCTTATGATTGGAGTTGCATTTTCTCTCCCTTTTTATTGAGATATCCTAAATTGCCAAAACAAACACAAAAAACTTGAAACAGAATTAAAAGGATTAGGAAATAAAAACTAAAATGAAAAGGAAAATCAACACACATCCAAGTCCATGCTTCAAAGTATCAAACACCAATGTGTTGTGTAAGCTGGGACTCAACCCCAGTTCTCTTGCTTGTCAGGCAATTGTCCTTTTCCATTGGACTACAAACACAACTTCTCAATTAACAACATTAACTTTAAAACATGAAATTGTCTAGGAAAACATGAAAAGAAAAAAAAAAGTAAAACAAGGAGAGAAAAGAAATAGAACCTAACTATGTTGCCAATCCCCGGCAACGACGCCAAAAACTTGTTGTCATAGGATCAGCTGTATCCTCAACTTGTGATACTCGGAAGTGCATGAGCCGTTCAGTAGTATAGCATATGTAAGTGCGAGGTCAATCCCACGAGGATTGGTGATTGAATGATCCAATTCATTTTCCCTACACAAAATAGAAATGAAAAAGAAAGGAGTTAAATAAAACGAGAAAGAAAGAAAAGAAATTGACTCAAGCAAATAAGTTCCCAAGTTCAGTTTAGATTAACGGATTGATTCTAGCTAAAGTAGGATTAAGCCATGGTGTCTAGTCCTAACCTTGTATTCCTAATTCCCTAATTTGATCATCTGTTCTCTAATCTAAATTAAGCATTAAGAATCCATTAAGAATAGAAGAACATTTAAAACAATCAAGTATGTATCTAATCCCTGTTGTCGAATCTCCATACATACTCTTCCTATTCATAGTTCAATTCGAATTAAAGCATGGTGTCTACTCGTAATTCAAACCAAGATAGCTAACATGCAAGCCTTAATGGTGATCAATCATTCAAACTAGCATATTAACTTATAGGCATAATGAATAAGAACAAAAACCATAATTGAAACGTGGAAACTAATCAAACTTGAAAACTTAAGAAAAGAATTTACATTACAAAGAAAAATAAATTACAACTAAGAAGCAAAAGGAAAACTAGAATTGAGAACTAGAAAGGAAAACTAAGAGTGTGTTTACAAGCTTGGGAAACCTCACTATTTACAAGCCTAAGGGAAGTAAACTTCTAAATTAAGTATTGCTTCCACTACAATACTTACTTCACCAACTTACAACACTTAATTCACCAATTTTACCTAACACACAATTGCATTTGAAAACAATTCCTCTCGTCTCTAAGCTTAGTGTTGCAGCTCCCACTTCATCTTCTTTTACTTCATTTGGCTGCTGCAAAACTCCACTCCAATTATAAGTTTTGAATATGCTTCACCTAACTTTCCCACAATCAATAACGCTTCATCATGCATATGTCATGCATGACAATGCATTGCAGTTTTCTTTTGGGCTCGTTTTGGGCTTGTTACTCCATTCATAAAATTTTGGAAAAATATTGATCTTGAAGCTCTGTCTTATCTTTCCAAACAAATATAGCTCAACTCAAGGAAAAATCGGAAAGACCCTCACATGTCATTTTTGGCCCAGTAACGCAGATGCTGTCGATTTTTTACCTTGAGCTGTCAAAACTTGTATAACTTTCTCTAGAAGACTTAGAATCATGGATCTTAAAATTCTCCAGAAACTAGGCTTCCTCATCTTTCCAATGATGTATGGCTCATTATCTGGTTCTTCTTGAGAAAATACAGTCTAATCCGTGAAGTTGACTGGTCAACAGACATTGTTTTGAGCTAACTTGTCTCCAAAATGCATTTAATGAGTCTCAAGCTTATTACACTGAAACAAACACAAAAGAAATTAAAAGCACAAGTTTAACTCAAAAACATAACCAAATTATAAGTTAGAGGGGTAGAAAATGATATGTAATTATGAACCGATCAAAAAACTCAAAGGAAAATTTAGCAAAAGGATTTTGTTACAATAATTGAGAACTAGAAAGGAAAACTAAGAGAATTTGAGGGAGAGAAGGGAGGGGAGCTCTAGAGAAGTGTTTGAGAGCTCCCCCCCTTGGGGTATATTTACAAGCTTGGAGAAACTCACTATTTATAGGCCTAGGGGAAGTGAAAATCTGAATTAAGTATTGCTTCTACCAACAACACTCACTTCACCAACTTACA
This sequence comes from Prunus persica, assembly GCF_000346465.2. Classification (NCBI taxonomy): domain Eukaryota; kingdom Viridiplantae; phylum Streptophyta; class Magnoliopsida; order Rosales; family Rosaceae; genus Prunus; species Prunus persica. The sequence goes on from NC_034009.1 coordinate 16,539,076, forward strand.
ACACTTAATGTTATAAAAAATAATAGTTTTCCTCTTTCCGTAAAGCCAAATACAAAACATTTATATCATAAATAACATATAAACAAATTGGAAAGCTTTGAAGGTATAATAAAATTGAAGAAAACAAAATAATAGGTAAGTAAAGGAAAATAAATAATAAGTGAGAAGGTGAGTTTGGTACGGTGAAGCACGTCAAAGACGTTGTCCTAAAGCCTTTGTAGCCTCCCTACGTGCAGGTACTGACGGTCTACAAGACTCCAAGATACGACCCCTTGTACACAAACTCAAGATCCGCTATGAGCACGTTCACAGACAGATATAGGTATCCAAGTCACATAACCATTGCCCAAAATAATAATAATAAAGTAGAGAATATATGTAAAAGTAGAAAATGAGAGAATTAGAATGTGTATGTGATATTCTGATAGTGTATTGTATATATCGTGTGTTTTCAAATGTGAAGGAGGAGTGGCCTTTTATAGGCATCCAAAAACATGTAACCTTCACCAACAATAAAAGTTCACCAACCAAAAACTTAAAGCTTTTACCAACCAGAAATAAAACCTGAATATTAAATATTTATAACCCCCACAATAAATAAAATAAAACCGCCAAAATAATTAAATAAATAAAACGGTTAAATTTTTAAAACCTTTTAAAATTCCAACACTTAATTCATCAACTTTACCTAACACACAATTACATTTGAAAACAATTCCTCTTGTCTTTAAGCTTGCAACTCCCACTTCATCTTCTTTTACTTCATTTGGCTGCTGCAAAACTCCACTCCAATTATAAGTATTGAATATGCTTCACCTAACTTTCCCACAATCAATAACACTTCATCATGTGTGACAATGCATTGCAGTCTTCTTCCGAACTTGTTTTGGGCTTGTTAATCCATTCATAAATATGGATCATGAAGCTGTTTGTCTTATCTTTCCAAGTATATGCAGCCTAGCTGAAGGAAAAATTGGAAAGACCTTCGAATGTCATTTTTGGCCCAGTAATGCAAATTTCATTTTATACCCTTTTAGTCTTATTAATTATAAAATCGATGCCGAAAGTACTAATAGCATCAGTTTTCCAATTCATCGATGCCTATGTAGTGTTGCGGTAAGTGAATTTGGCACGGTGTGTAGAGATAGCTGCTGATGATGACATGACAGCTTTTATTTCTGAAAGTCTTTTAAGGCCTTACAAGATTCCATTGTGCATTACACTGGAGGAGATCAGCCTTGAGGGGTCTCCACGAGTTCCTTGATTATTCCCAGTTGAAACGTTCGTGGGTATGGCATCCAACGAACGTTTGATAACCTAAATTATCTCCTCTTCAAGTTAAGTGGCTGAGTCTGGGGTGTAGTGCTTCTCTCAACAACTCTTGTGTTGTCCAAAGACTAGTTGTTCTCATAGGCAGTTTTCTTTGAAAGTTTTGGGAATCGTTGGTGTGCAAAGAACTATGATTGTCATCATAGGAGGTTTTCTTTGATAAGTTATGGGAGGAAATTGTGTGTTCTTATGGGTCTTTGTTGCTCTCTATGTTTTCTTGGTGTGTTTCTTGTGTATCTGACACTTGGTGTACTGAACAACTTTTGTGCTGGACAAGTGACTATGATTATTCTCATAGAAAGCTTTCTTTAACAGTTTGGGCTACGTTGGTATGCTCTCATGTGGGGGTCTCCTGTGTTGGTCTTCTAGTAGTATATTTGTTTTGTTTAGATTATTTGTAATGGTTCAGTGGTTCTCGATTAGGCTCTCATGTTAGTCTATAGCATGAATGGAACTCTTTCCTATTCTAGAATTTTTCTGTGGAAGGTTTTAGCGAGTCCACAGTTTTCATGTTGTCCTGTGTATTAACCTATTAAATTATTAATGAAATCCCTATTACTCTGAAAAAAAAAAAAAAAAGTAAGCAAACAACAACCTCATTTGTATTTCATAAGCTGAAACTATGTTTGATTACGATTCCATAGTACTTTTATCAAGCCCAATGAATCTTTAATGAGTATTCAAAGTCCACTCAATGTGGGAAATGTGGCACACTGTGATTGGACTACTTGAAAACAATTATTTAAAAATAATAATAAAAAAAAGAAGAAAAAAATTGCTATGATAGGATCCACCCTGGATTCTCCTTCAAAAGCCATGAACGTTGTAATTTACCCAACGAACAAAACCTCTACCGTTTGCTGAATAACTTCCCCATTGATTGTGTAATTTACCTAACAAATGACACTATTTACCTCATGAATGAGAGCCGTGTCATTCATGGTGTAAAAGTCATTGTTCGATTGATAAAGAGAGGTTTCATGGCTCATTTACTCCATGAATGTCTTAATTTAGGCAATGAACGAATCCTCTACTGTTCGATGAGTAACTTCCTCGTTTGTTGGGTAACCAACAATCTAATCCATACTTAAAAAGATGACTAGTCAACACACGAACACATATACAGATTTTATAAATCAATTTCAAAATCTCACAATGAAAAACCTTAGAGACGTTGAATAAAAGTTTTTCACTACAAAATTCTCAATGGGTAAAATAGATTTTGAAAATAAAAGCATATTTCAAAACATAATTGGAAACCTTATTTGAAAACTCAAACCTCACACAACTGCAAATGCAGAGAAAAAGAAGACAACTTTCTCTCTGAAAAATACAGACCTCACTAACAGAGAGAGAAAATGCAGAACCAAAACTCATGCTCCCTAGGAAAAAAAAAAAAAAAAAACCTCTCTTTCTTACTAAGGAAAGTGACGGTTACCAAATGTTGTGGACACAACACGAGGACTGCGAAAGTATTATTGCCAATGCATGGAATACTTCTTTTACAGGCACGCTCATGTACCAAGTGTGTGAGAAGATTAAAACCACCAGGATCCAACTTATGCAATGGCAACGATCGATGTTTGGTACAACCAAGGCTGAAATCCAGCGGGTACGTAGCCAGTTAGATGTGGTGTGGAGACAACCCAATTCTGAGAACACAACAGCAACATACCATCTCCTCATGTCCCAACTTGATTCTCTTCTCTCTAGGGAGGAAGCTTTCTGGAAGCAGCGATCTAAAGTCTCTTGGCTAAAAGAAGGAGATAGAAACACACGTTTCTTCCATCAAAGAGCAAGAAATCGAAAGCAATGAAATTATGTTAAAGGCTTGAGGGATAATACTGGAAGATGGCGTGAGGATGAACATGGCCTTCAATCTGTCGTGTTGGACTATTTCACACATCTCTTCACTTCATCTGCCTCTGGAAGTGAGGGGGAGATCATTGATGCTGTGGAGTCGAGAGTCACACCGGATATGAATAATCTATTACTCACAGACTATTGTGATGCCGAGATTCAGGAAGCAGTTTTTCAGATGTACCCAACCAAAGCGCCAGGTCCCGATAGGATGCCTCCAATTTTTTCCAGAAATATTGGCATATTGTTGGATCAGATGTCACAAGAGCTATCAAGGACTTTCTTACTTCAGGTCGCCTACTTCAAAATATAAATTTCACTCATGTTGTCCTCATACCAAAGGTGAAGCACCCAAAAGACATGTCCCAGCTGCGCCCGATCAGTTTATGTAATGTTTTGTTTAAAATTGCCATGAAGGTTTTAGCTAACAAATTAAAGCTTATCCTTGACAAAATCATATCTCCCAGTCAAAGTGCATTCATTTTTGGAAGGCTTATCTCGGATAACACCATCCTTGCAACTGAAATAATTCATTATCTTCGTAGACGTCCGCGAAGTAAGAAAGGATTCGTGGCGCTAAAAATGGATATGATCAAAGCTTATGATCGCATTGAATGGAGTTTTCTGGAAGCTATTATGCAAAAATTGGTTTTTGCATAGTAGTGGATTCAGTTAATGCTTACTTGTATCTCAACCGTGAGCTACTCCTTTGTGATTAATGAGACTCCTCACGGCTTCCTTGTAAAATAGGGAAGAAAGATATTTGCCTGAATGAATTTCATTGAGTCTGAGAGTGTAACTTTATACAAGAGATTTCCTATAATAATGCTAAGCTATTCTAGGAATCTAAATTACAATAGGAAAAGAAATATTCTACAGCATATAATTACATATTTGTTTCCTAATCCATCCTGTGAACATTAGGAAATCAATGACCTTCTTAACACTCCCCCTCAAGTTGGAGAGTGAATGTCGAGAACTCCCAACTTGCGAATCATGGTAGAAAAAGGTTCCTTTCCCAATGGTTTAGTGAATACATCCGCAAGCTGATTTGCCGAAGTAACAAACTTGGTAACAACCGAACCATCCTGTATTTTGTCGCGAATAAAGTGGCAATCCATTTCTATATCCTGGTTCTCTCATGGAAAACGAGATTGGCTGCTATATGTAAGGCTGCTTTGTTATCACAATGTAGCAACGCTGGTTGCGGATGCAATATTTGTAAATCCTTCACTAATGAACGTAACCAAGATAACTCACAGCATGTACCTGTCATGGCTCTATATTCGGCTTCTGCTGAAGAGAGTGACACTGTTTTCTGCCTCTTTGTTTGCCAAGAAACAAGTGAAGATCCCAAAAAAAACATAATAACCCGTAGTGGATCTACGAGTCATTGGACAACCTGCCCAATCCTTGTCATAAAAGGCTCGTAAAGACAAATCATTTTGAGAAGAGAAAAACAAACCCTGTCGTGGAGCACCTTTCAAATAACACAACACACGCAAGGCAGCTTCCATATGCGGTCTGCGTGGTGTATGCATGAATCGGCTTAATACATGTACCGAATACATGATATATGGCCGAGTAATAGTTAAATAAATTAGGTGTCCCACAAGTCGCCTATATTGAGATGGATCTCTAAGCAATTCGCCTGTATCAGAGAGCTTTATGTTTTGCTCCATGGGAAAATTCACAGGTTTAGCACCCAAAATTCCACCATCCTTCAGAATTTCCAAAGTGTATGTGAGATAGAAATACCTCTCTTTGATCGAGAGACTTCAATGCCCAGAAAATATTTCAAATCACCTAAATCTTTAATTCGGAAACGACTATGCAAAAATTTCTTAAGAGTGGATATAGCCTTGAGATCATTACCCATAATAAGAATATCGTCAACATATATCAACAGGGCGGTAAAGGACTTTCCATTCCGACATGTGAATAATGAGTAGTCTGCTTTGGACTGAACATATCCTATAACTTGAATGGTTGTTGAGAACTTGGCAAACCATTGATGAGAAGCTTGCTTTAAACTATACAACGACTTGTTGAGGCGACACACCAAGTTCTCCCCCTGTCGCTGAAGACCAGGAGGTGGAGGCATATAAATTTCTTCATGGAGATCACCATGAAGGAAAACATTGTTGACATCTAATTGGTGAAGGAACCAATCCTGAGCAGCTGCCAGAGCCAATAAACAACGAACAGTAATCATTTTAGCAGTGGGAGAAGAAGTGTCATGATAATCGATACCTTCCAACTATGTGTAACCTAACGCTCTATGGTGCCATCTGAGTGGTGTTTAATTTTATAAACCCAGCGACATCCAATGGGTTTCTTGCCAGGAGGGAGAGGAGTGAGAGACCAAGTGTGATTGGCTTCTAAAGCTGCCAATTCAGATTGCATCGCGTTCGTCCAGTGTGAAAGGGAAGCAGCTTCTATATAAGAGCTGGGCTCAACATCCTGACTAATAGTAGCAACAAAAGAATGATGTTGTGGTGAGTAATGATGGTAATAGAGAAAGTTACAAAGAGGATACCGCATACCTTTGGTGGAACCAGACGACGAAGGCGGCAACGGTTTGGGAGACGTCACTTGGTTGCAAACATAATCACGTAAAGCACATGGAGGACTGTGATGTCATTGAGAATGTCATAAAACTGGTACGGGAGGGGGCTGAACGACGCTTGCAGGAATGGACTGATCAAAGGTGAAAGTGGCTGGATCCGGAGACGCAGAAGGAGAATCTGGCTGGGCCATTTCAAATGGGGTGACGGGATGGACCGGTTCTAATGGTGCTGTGGAGGTTGTAGGGAATGAGTCTGAAATATGAGGGTCAGACATAAAATGAGGAAGAACGGGGCCTGAAGGGGTTGGAATGGATTGAGGGGATGCATAGGAAAAAATGTTTTCATGAAAAACAATGTCACAACTGGTGAAAAATTTATGAGTGGTAAGGTCATAGAGCTTGTAAGCTTTTTGACCGATCGGGTAACCAAGGAAAACACAACGTTTGGCTCTAGGAGCGAATTTATGAGGGACATGCACATCAGTAGCATATGCAAGACACCTAAAGACCTTAAGATGGGAATAGGAAGGGGCCTTGCCATAAAGGCGTTCAAAAGGAGTCTGTTGGGAAAGAAGTGGTGTGGGCAAACAATTAATCAAATGTACTGTGGTGAGAACACATTCTCCCCAAAAACGCAAAGGGAGATGGGCTTGAAAGTGAAGGGCACGGGCGGACTCAAGGATATGACGGTGTTTGCGCTCTACAACCCCATTTTGTTGGGGTGTATAGACACAAGAATGTTAATAAGTGGTGCCATTTTGTTGGAAAAAATCTTTCATAGAAGAGAATTCCCCCCCATTATCAACTCGAATATTAGCAATGGATGCAGCAAATTGATTTTTGACAAAGGAGAAAAAAATTGTAAGTAAATGTTGTGTTTCACTTTTGTGCTGCATAAAGAATACCCATATGAAACAAGAATAAGCATCCACAATTGTCAAAAAATATTTAGCACCAAAAAAAGAAGGAATTTTGTAGGGGCCCCAAATATCACAATGTATTATCTCAAACGATCTAACAGACAAAATTGAACTAGCAGAAAAAGGAAGCCGACATTGTTATGCAAGTGCACAAACATCACAAGCATTATTGGATTTGAAAGGGAAATTGAGCAAATTTTTTGCCATAAAATCTAATCTAGAGGAAGATAGATGCCCTAATCGGCGATGCCACAAGTCGGTGGAGGAGGTGACATGAGAACAAGATGGATGGCTAGCAATGGCAGCGGAGGATCTGAATTTAGGGCTCGGTGTTGTTGACGCCAATGCAACCAAGTAATAAAGTCCGCCTCGTTGTTTACCCAAACCATTCGTCGTCAAGTCCTGCAAAATACACCAATAGGGAAAAAAGGTTACAGAACAATTGAGACATCTTGTAACTTGACTCACAGACATCAAATCCACCTTAAAAGATGGCACACCAAGCACATTTTTTAAAGAAATAACAGAGTTCAAAGGTAAAGTTCCAGTAAATGTGATTGGAGCCTATTCTCCACTTGACATAATAACTGGCGGTAAAACAGTGTTTTGACGATAGTTGACAAGCAAATTTGGAGAAGAAATAATATGATCAGTTGCACCACTATCGAGGATTAATCGATGGAGGCCCAATGGTGCTTGTGACAAACCTGAAAAAGTACCAGCAGCATTGGCCTTAGGATTGGAGGATTGATTGGCCTTGCATCTCCTGCATTGTTGGACCTTCCTTGACATGGTTGACTGAAGAGTGAGCAGAATTGTCAGAAATGTCTAACTGAGAACGATTGCCTCCACGATTGGGCCGGTATGATTTATGTTTCGGATGCCCTAGTGGATACCCATGCAACTTCCAACATGTGTCTCATACATGATGATCCTTATCACAGTTGGAGCAGTGCAACGGCTTGCGGTTAGAGGAGTTGGAACGAAAAGAAGAACCTTGTCCTGGTCGAACGGCTAGAGCTACGAGTTCATCTCTTCGAACGGCCATGGCTGCAGTCTCAGTTATCTCACGTGCATCACCTAAGCTGCGCTGTTTTTCTTCTTGAACAATAGAAGAGTAGGCCTGGCGAACATCAGGTAGCGGATTCATCAATAAGATCTGCCCTCGGATTGCTTTGTAGGACTCATTTAGGCCCATGAGAAATTGCATCAATTGGCGTCGCTTATGATCTGCCCCACAAGAGCAAATGGTGTCATTATAAGAACCTAGTTCATCCCATAATCCTTTCAGCTTCGTATAGTATGCCGCAACAGTCATCTGAGCTTGGGAAAGACAAGCGATGTCCCTCTCAATTTGAAAAATACGAGGGGTGTTTCTTTGAGAAAAACGATCCCGAAGGTCTTCCCAAACCTCCTGGGCTGTAGTTGAATATATGACACTATCTGCAAGATCAAGTGTGATTGAATTGAGAATCCACGAGAGAATCATATCGTTGCATCTTCTCCATGAAGCATGATCATCTGGACGGCTCTTGGCAGACGGCATTTTTATTGTACCATCTATAAAACCCAACTTGGATTTGGCGTCTAAAGAGATGGTCATGGCTCAGCACCAGGTCGAATAATTATCGCCATTGAGAGGTTTGAAAACAAGGACCAATCTTGGATGATCGGAATGGTAGAGAAAAAAAAGATCGATGGCATTATTCTTGCCTTCATTGTTCTTATCTTCTTTCGAAGATTGCTCGAGCTCCATGATGAGAAGCAATGGCAGAGGAAAGAAAAATTGAGACGGGAAAAAAAGTAGAGAGCTAGGGTATGTCTTCCTGCTCTAATACCATGTAAAATAGGGAAGAAAGATATTTGCCTGAATGAATTTCATTGAGTCTGAGAGTGTAACTTTATACAAGAGATTTCCTATAATGATGCTAAGCTATTCTAGGAATCTAAATTACAATAGGAAAAGAAATATTCTACAGCATATAATTAAATATTTGTTTCCTAATCCATCCTGTGAACATTAGGAAATCATTGACCTTCTTAACATTCCTTCACCCGTCTAGAGGTCTTCATCAAGGAGAGCCCCCTGTCCCCTTATATTTTTCTTTTGTGTGCTGAAGGTCTCACGGCACTAATTTCACAAAAGGAAAGGGAGGGTTTTCTTAAAGGTGTTTCCATTTGTAGAGGAGCTCCTGCTATCAGCCACTTCTTTTTCGCGGATAACAGTTTTCTCTTTGCAGGGACCAACATGGCTGATTGTATGGTTCTCAAAGATATACTTGATACCTATGAGCGTGCGTCAAGACAACAGGTCAATTTCCAGAAAAGTGCAGTATGTTTCAGTAAGAATGTTCATAGGGGAGATCAACTGATGCTGGCACAATTTATGGGTATCCCTTGTGTAGATCATCATAGTCAATATTTAGGCCTTCCTATGGTGCTGGATAAGAAGAAGGGTGCCAATTTTAACCACTTAAAAGAGCGGCTCTGGAAAAAATTACAAACCTGGAAAGGAAAGTTGTTAAGCGGCGCTGGAAAAGAAATCTTAATCAAAGTGGTAGCACAGGCGATACCAATCTATACAATGAGCTGTTTTTTATTACCTAAATATGTCTGCGAGGATCTCTACTGAGCACAATTCTGGTGGAATAGCTCTACTGAAAACAAGAAAATTCATTGGATGGCTTGGGACAGGTTATGCGCTCCAAAAGAAGGGGGTGGCCTGGGCTTTGGAAATTTGCACGCTTTTAATATAGCTTTGTTGGCTAAACAAGGGTGGCGCCTTCTCCAGAATCCGGACTCCCTGATCACGAGAGTACTTAAAGCCAAATATTTTCCAACTCCTTTTCTTGAAACTGCGGTAAGTCCTCATGCCTCTGTTGTGTGGAAAAGTCTTTGTGAAGCAAGAACAGTTATTATTCAAGTCTCCAAATGGCAAGTGCGGAACGGGGATACAATTGGCATATGGGAGGATTGGTGGTTGCCACAACCCAATAGCTTTCGGATCTTCTCTCCTAAGCCTGAGCACAGTGCTATCACAAAAGTATCAACTTAATTCATGGCGACTCACGGGAATGGAATGTCACGCTGCTGCAAAAAATTTTCTTTCCTAAAGAAGTGATGCTCATTTGCTCTATCCCGCTAAGTCTGCGTTTGACACCCGATATGTTGGTGTGGCATTATGATAAAAAAAGTATGTTCACAGTTAAGAGTGCCTACCACGTAGCCAGATCTTTGCATTCCTCCACTGGCAGGGCATCCTCCTCAAATTCGGATGCAGTCGCTAGGAATTGGTCTCTACTTTGGAAAGCCATTGTGCCAGCCAGAGTCAAGACTTTTTGGTGGCGTATTATCTCTGGAATATTACCTACGAAAGCAAATTTGGCACCAAAAAAAGTGTCTCTAGATGAGGAATGTATGTTAGGTGGGGGCCCAGTCGAATCTTCAATTCATATCCTTCGTGACTGCCTGTTTGCAATCTGTGCTTGGCGTAGTTCGACATTAAGTAGTAGCAGGTGGAACAATGACGCTCATTCACCCATGGATTGGGTATTTCGCTGTGCAGAGCAACTAAGCTGTCATGACTTTGCAAATTTTCTCATGGTGGGTTGGGCAATTTGGGAAGCACGAAATGGATTGCTATGGAATAATAAGAAAAGTAGGCCTGAACAAGTCAGCTTGCATGCATCTCTGAGGCTACAGGATTTTTTGCGGGTTAATAATTGCTTGGGGTCTCAAAGTAGGCAAGGTCAAATAAAACAAATGTGACAGCCACCACATGAGAACAGTCTTAAAATAAATGTGGATGGTGCTTGGAAGCCAGGGACCACGAACGGTGGCATTAGTGTGGTTGTGAGAGACTCCACGGGCAAATTTTTGGCTGGTTGTGCAACTAAATTGACTAATGTTTTCTCTGCGCCACAAGTAGAGGCCTTGGCTGCAAGAACAGGTACAGTATTGGCGATGGAAAGGGGTTATCAAAATGTTGTCTTTGAAAGTGATGCTCTCTAGATGGTTACAGCACTTCAAAGTCACTCCATAGATAGGTCCGTCAGAGGACCTGTGGTGGAGGGTACCAAGAGCTTGCTGACACAGATCACTGGGGAAGGTTTTACCCATATTCGTCGTAATGCTAATGGTGTGGCTCATCGTTTAGCTCCTTTTTCCTTGCATATCGGGGGTTCTTTATACTGGTTCGAGGAACCTCCTGATTTTATTTCTGATGTATTGTACGAAGATTGTAATTCGTGACCAAAGAATTTCTTTTGCCCTTGATACGAGTTGAACCTTGTTTACATCAATAATATTCTATCGCTTATCATCAAAAAAAAAAAAAAATTCTTCTTTGGACCTTCTCTCTTTTTCTCTTGACATGTGTCATTCTCCGTACACTTAAAACAATGTCATTAATATATTATACAAGCTAACTTTTGCATTCCAAGTTTACCCCTATTAAATGTATACAATTTATCCCAAAAAATTTCATAATTTTCTTACCATCTTAGTAATTTTTTTTTTCTAACTTCAATTATTTTTCCAACTTATGATTTAGTTATGTTTTGAGTGAAACTTGTGCTTTTAATTTATTTTGTGTTTATTTCAGTGTAATTAGCTTTGAGACTCATTAAATGCATTTTGGAGACAAGATAGCTCAAAAACGGTGTCTGCAGATCAGTCAAATTCACGAATTTGACTGTACTTGCTCAAGAAGAACCAGATAATGAGCCATACATCATTGGAAAGATGCGGAAGTATAGTTTCTGGACAATTTTACGGTTCATGTTTCCGAGTCTTCTAGAGAATGTTATACAAGTTTTGGCAGCTTAAGGTCAAAAATCGGCAGCATCAGCGTTACTCGGCCAAAAATGACATTTGAAGGTCTTTCTGATTTTTCCTTGAGTTGGGCTGCATATGCTTAGAAAGATAAGACAAAGAGATTCAAGATCCATATTTTTCCAGAATTTTATGAATGGAGTAACAAGCCCAAAACGAGCCCAAAAAAAGACTGCAATGCATTGTCATGCATGACATATGCATGATGAAGTGTTATTGATTGTGGGAAGGTTACGGAAGCATATTCAATACTTATAATTGGAGTGGAGTTTTGCAGCAGCCAAATGAAGTAAAAGAAGATGAAGTGGGAGCTGCAACATTAAGCTTAAAGACAAGAAGAATTGTTTTCAAATGCAATTGTGTGTTAGGTAAAGTTGGTGAATTAAGTGTTGTAAGTTGGTGAAGTGAGTGTTGTAGGTAGAAGCAATACTTAATTCAAATTTTCAATTCCCCTAGGCCTATAAATAGTGAGTTTCTCCAAGCTTGTAAACACACCCCAAAGGGGGGAGCTCTCAAACACTTCTCTAGAGCTCCCCTCCCTTCTCTCCCTCAAATTCTCTTAGTTTTCCTTTCTAGTTCTCAATTCTAGTTTTCCTTTTGCTTCGTAGTTTTAAATTTTTTTTTTTTTTGGTAATGTAAATTCTTTTCTTAGTTTTCAAGTTGATTAGTTTCCAAGTTTCTTCTTTTCTTAGTTTTCAAGTTGATTAGTTTCCAAGTTTCAATTATGGTTTTTATTTTTATTCATTATGCTTATAAGTTAATATGCTAGTTTGAATGATTGATCACCATTAAGGCTTGCATGTTAGCTATTTTGGTTTGAATTAAGAGTAGACACCATGCTTTAATTCTAATTGAACTATGAATAGGAAGAGTATGTATGGATATTCGACAACAGGGATTAGATACATACTTAGTTGTTTAAAATATTTTTCTATGCATAATGGATACCTAATGCTTAATTTTAGGTTAGACAACAAATGATCAAATTAGGTAATTAGGAATACAAGGTTAGGACCAGACACCATGGCTTAATCATACTTTAGCTAGAATCGATCCATTAATCTAAATTGAATTTGGGAACTTATTTGCTTGAGTTATTTTCTTTTCTTTCATTCTTGTTTTATTTATTTTCTTTCTTTTCATTTCTATTTTGTACAGGGAATCGAATTGAATCAATCCTCATGGGATCGATCTCGCACTTACATGTGCTATACTACCAAACGGCTCATGTACTTGCGAGTATCATAAGTTGAGGATGCAGCTGAATCCATTTTGGTACAGCTGATCCAATGACAACACTCCCCGACACCGACTTTCTCTCTCTTTGATTCAAGGCCATCCAGCAACGGCGAGACGTGAGACCGGTCACATTCGAACCGGCTCATTGTCCTGGTTCAGTCTGAAATTTCATGCCGTCACGCCGCTCCGACAGCCGCCCATTCACAGCGGATCAGTTATGGTTTCTCACTCATTTTGTGAGCTTTAGCTGCATGTTGGTTAAGATTGGATTGATTTGGTGTCTAGGTATCCCGATTTGGAAATCCATATTTTTGGCCTGATTTCGAATTGAAATGCCGGCCAATTTCCATCCAAATTGGACCTTTCTACCGTTGAAGAAAATGATCCACGCCTTAAGTAGAAGCCATAGGTGGAGCAGTGAGCGGCGGTGTGGAGTTTTTCAGTTACCGAAATTACTCTACACACCCACGCGCTGCTGGTGCCTGTGGTGGCAAGTAGGCATTGTAGTGGGGCGACATTCTGCTCCGATACGATCTCGGTGTCATCCCGAGCGTGTAGGTGTGCGCAAATCCCATTTTGAGTATGGTTTGAACTTCTAATGGATTTACGCCTATTGTGCTCTATCTAAGTTTCATAAGTTTGGACTGTTGGATTGACTTCATTTTTGAATATGTTAATCTAGACATCTCTAGGATCGTTTAGGAATTTGCGAATTGAGAATCAAAGTCCCGGATACTCCGGTTCAATAATTCAAAGTTTAGGAAAGCGATAACCATCCCATCGTGCGATCGTGAGCAATCCAACCGTTCGATTTAGACTAAACTTGCAGGGTATGTTTAGTAAAGAGTGTGGAACCCATAGGAACTCTTGAATTGGTAATTTGAGGACGTGGATGATCGGTTCATAATTACATATCATTTTGCACCCTTCTAACTTATGATTTGGTTATGTTTTTGAGTGAAACTTGTGCTTTTAATTTCTTTTATGTTTGTTTTAGTGTAATAAGCTTTGAGACTCATTAAATGCATTTTGGAGACAAGAAAATTCAAAACGGTGTCTGCATATCAATCAACTTCATGGATTGGATTGTACTTGTTCAAGAAGAACCAGATAATGACCAATACATCATTGGAAAGATGTGGAAGTCTATTTTCTGAAGAATTTTATGGTTCATGATTCTGAGTCTTCTAGATAAAGTTATACAAGTTTTGGCAGCTTAAGGTCAAAAATCGGCAGCATATGCATTACTGGGCCAAAAGTTGGTGAATAAAGTATTGTAAGTTGGTGCAGTGAGTGTTGTAGGTAGCGGCAATACTTAATTCATATTTTCACTTCCCCTAGGCCTATTAATAGTGAATTTCTCCAAGCTTGTAAACACACCCCAAGGGGGGGGAGCTCTCAAACACTTCTCTAGAGCTCCCCTCTATTCTCTCTCTCAAATTCTCTTAGTTTTCCTTTCTAGTTCTCAATTCTAGCTTGAATGATTGATCACCATTAAGGCTTGCATGTTAGCTATCTTGGTTTGAATTAAGAGTAGACATCATGCTTGAATTCGAATTGAACTATGAATATAAAGAGTATGTATGGACATTCGACAACAGGGATTAGATACATAGTTGGTTGTTTAAAATGTTCTTCTATGCTTAAAGGATTCCTAATGCTTAATTTTAGGTTAGACAACAGACGATCAAATTAGGGATTTAGGAATACAAGGTTAGGACCATAAACCATGGCTTAATCATACATTAGCTAGAATCAATCCATTAATATAAATTGAAGTTGGGAACTTATTTGCTTGAGTTATTTTCTTTTCGTTCTTTCTTGTTTTATTTATTTTCTTTCTTGTTTTCTGTCTTGTACAGGGAATCGAATTGAATCAATCGATCATCAATCCTCGTGGGATCGATCTCGCACTTACATATTCTATACTACCAAACGGCTCGGGCACTTGTGAGTATCACAAGTTGAGGATGTTGCTGAATTCATTTTGGTGCAGCTGATCCGACGACAACAGTGGACCCTATAGGATACCGGATTGATCGTTATGGTTTTTCCATCTGCTAGAAATGTTGAAATGGGCCTAGGAACCTTCTTAAATTGAGTACACACATTTTGAAGCCGACAGTCAGGGTTTTGATTAAATATTTATGCTTGAGAAATTTTATTTTTAAATATTTTTAATTGCTTAAATAGGTACTCAGACACCTTCAAACCTGCAGGAAGAACCCTCAACGGGTCAAGCTAGCTCGGACGCCCAGTGAGTGGACTTTTGTTCAATAAATGGATATTATGCAGTTAAATTGTTATTGATTGAATTTGAATGAATTGCTATGACCATTACTTTCCAAGCATAAATATTTGAATTTAAATATTTTATTAAAATTCTATTTATGTTTAAATGTGAATGGCTTGGAAAGTTGGTAAGGGAGAGATATGAGGATTTAAGAATTTAATGAGAAATAGTATAATAATTTTTCAAGATAAGACGTGTTTTAAACCATCATAGGTACCCAAAAGTTGCCTTCGAATTAAATGTTGCCTTGGGTTAAGTCAGTGCGTTTGACAATTGCCCCATGAGTCTTAGGGATATCCGAACTGTGTGGAGTGAGGAATGCAGATCAGATGGACTACATGTCCCCTGAGTCTTGCGAGGATTGAAGCTCGGGTCAACTTTGTGTTACCAAGGCCTGCGAGGGTGTGTCACACTATGTGACGCAAAGAATTGACGGTTAATGTGGGAAATGAATATAAAGATCATGGAATTGACAGGTACACCTAGGTCGAAAGGAATTAATATTTTATAATGCTTACAAATGGTTTTTTTTTTTTTTTTTTTTAAGATTCGTTTGAACCCATGATCAGTTATATATGTATATAAATGTGCATGCTTGAATTTTCAGCAAGAATATAGAACACTGAGATAATTGAATTTTTCTAAATATTTTAACAGAGGGGTTAGTATGTTAATATTATATTTTCTAAACACTTTATTTTTGTCCATTGAAACTTTTAAATGTTTTGCGCCCCCAATCAGTTGTCGAATACTAGAGCGCCACCACAGGGCAGCCACCACTCTCCACTCATTCTCTTCACTATGTAGGATCTCTATGTAATCAAATTTTTCTTGTAAACTAAACTGATTACTATTGCTCTAAAATTTCCCTAAGGTTTCTGTAAGGCCCACTACTACAAAAAAGCAAAAAGACGACGGTAAATCACCGTTGTGTATTGGGTTTTTCAATGGTCGTGGAATCCACCGTCATCTTTTCCCTCATAAACCACGACGCTAAATAACCGTCGTTGTTAAAATATACAACGTCATCAACAAATACAAAACGACGTCTTTGTACTGCAAAAAGATCAAAAAAAAAGCAATCGAGGATGATAATAGACGACCAACTCTCTAAAAAAACCGTCGTTAAAAAGGAAAAATATGACACAGAACAAGGCCGCAAGATAGACATACAACGACGAAAATACAAATACGACGACGTTAAATATAATTTTCACGACAATAAAAAATATGACGTCTTTAAATACATTAGAAGACGACGTTATTGATACCTACTACGTCGCATATATAAAAACAACCGTCGTAAAATTAATTTTCCACTTCGATTTTTCGATAAAAGATGACGTGGAAATAGTTGTCAGTGTCATTATTTACGACGTATATGTTTATAGAGTCGACGTTGAAAAACTAAACAATGTCGGTTACAAATATATGAGAGTCGTATTACAAAATTTATACGTCCTATTTTCAGAAACAAACAACGACGATAAATATTAGACGTTGTTAAATAAAACAACGTCGGAAAAAATAAAAACAGACGTGTTTAGTCTGCTAAAGTTCTAGAAAATAGTCGAGGATGAGAATAGACGACCAACTCAAAAAAATCACCGTCGTTAAAAAGGAAAAATATGATACATATTAAAAGAACAAGGCCGCAAGATATACATACAACGACGACAACTAAAATACTACGCCGTTAAATATAATTTACACGACAAGAAAAAATATGACGTCTTTAAATACATGAGAAGACGACGTTATTGAAATCTACTACGTCTCTTATTTACAAAAAACCGTCGTGAAATAAATTTTCCACTTCGATTTTTCTAAAAAATATGACGTGGAAATAGTTGTCAGTGTCATTATTTACGACGTATACATTTATATAGTCGACGTTGTATTTATATGTATTCATTACTCACGACGCACTTAATAATATAGACGACGTTGAACTTCTAAACAACGTCGGTTCCAAATAAATGAGAGCCGTATTACAGAACATATAGACGGCGTAGATTATGATGAGAGCCGTATTACAAATAACGTCGTTTAATTGTTATTAGACGGCGGTTATAATGAATTTCCGTCGGAATTCATTTCGTTCCTCTTCGTTTATAAAAGAACTTGCGACGTGGAAAATGTATGATGACGTCGTATTTTTTAACGTTCAGATTATATATCTCGTTTTTTAGACGTCGGTATTATGGGATTGGAGTCGTGTTATTCTGAATTACATGGCGGTTCTTAATCCTTCACCGACGTGATATCCTGAATAATTGCTTCACAATAGCGTCGTGGTTCTTCATTGTTACGTTGCTTTAAGACGTCGGTAAATATGCTGAATAACTGATTCACAATAACGTCGTGTTTTATTTGAACGTAGAAAGTGAAGAAATCGCATTACAATATATTACAAAATTAATGTCATACACTGCCAATTACATAAGCATCATTCAATCCATATATCTTCACACCCATCTCGAATATTTTGACCGCCTAACTCACCTACCAGTTCATCAAATGTGTCAACATTTGGCATCCCTCTAGTAAATGGCTCACACTCAATTATCACATCACCTAAGACTTCATCACCAATAACATCATTATATTCTCTATTAGGCATTGATAACACTACCGACCAACCACGATGCATCGGGTCGTCAACAAAAAATATTTGTTTGACTTGAGAAGCCAAAACAAATTGGTCATTCCTATGTCCAATTTTACTCAAATCTACAAGGGTAAATCCAAGTTCGTCGACTACAAGACCAGAACTATCTATCCAATCACACCTAAAGACTGGGATTGTAAACTTTTGGTAGTCAAGGTCCCAAATTTCTTGAATGACACCATAGAAACCCATATTTGAGAGAATTGGGTTTTTATCCTTGGCACTAGCAACTTGCATGGTATGTGCAAGTAAATAAACTCCACTATTTTGAGTTGTCCGCACATCATCTTGTGCCTTGATATTGAATTTAAT
The DNA here is from genome assembly GCF_000346465.2 of Prunus persica. Lineage (NCBI taxonomy): Eukaryota > Viridiplantae > Streptophyta > Magnoliopsida > Rosales > Rosaceae > Prunus > Prunus persica. The sequence goes on from NC_034009.1 coordinate 16,557,102, forward strand.
ACCTTTAATAAGATAGCTCCTATATAATGGCACTGACATGTTTGGACCAGCTGCTAGCCACCTTAAATTTTCTGATACGCCATGATTGTCTTCCTCAAGTTCACTTTGAACCTGCAAATTAATCATATCTTAATTCAATCTAACATATAAATAAGAAGAAAATTAAAAGAGAAATATGTTATTCAACAACATATACCTTGAAGCGTAGCCATTGAATGAAAGTGCTATTGTGCTTATCCTGCAGCCACTTTGTTCTCTTTCTAAATTTTGGATAAGCAATCTTGATGTGGATCATATGTTGCCTACATGACACGAAAAATTCAAGCATTACGGTCCCAAATATAGAAGATAAACATAAGAAATAATTTAAAATGGAAACTTAAAGAATAAAGCTCATACGTACTCGATATAAGGTAGGACTTCCTCCGTATTCTCCAAGACATATAGATGTGCTTGATTCAACAGGTCCTGATCAACTACGCTCACTGTGCAACCTGATAATGGCTTTGGAAGATAAACATAAGAAATAATTTAAAATGGAAACTTAAAGAATAAAGCTCATACGTACTCGATATAAGGTAGGACTTCCTCCGTATTCTCCGCAATGCAACCTTCGGGACGAGTACGATTCTGAACATACCCCTTCAGCACTTTCATATATCTTTCAAACGGATACATCCACCTAAAATATACTGGCCCACATAGACGAACTTCTCTGACAAGATGTACTACTAGATGAACCATGATATCAAAGAATGAAGGGGGAAAGTACTTCTCAAGCAAACACCGAGTAACTACTACATCTTCTTCCAACTTATCTAGCTTGGAAACATCAACAGTCTTTGCACATATAGCATTGAAGAAGAAGCACAAACGAGTTATTGCATACCTTGCAGGCTTCTCCAAAACAGAACGAATTGCCACAGGGAGCAATTGTTGCATTAAGGTATGACAATCATGTGATTTAAGGCCAAGAAGTCTTGAATCTTGTAAAGATACAAGATTTTTAATATTTGAAGAATAACCTTCAGGGACCTTCATACCATAGAAAGAATTGCAAACCTCTCTCTTCTATGCTCTTGACAAATTCCAAGGCCTAGGAGGCAAACGAGTACGTCTTTCTCCATACTCGGGTTGCAAATCAGTTTTGACCCCCATGTTCAATAAATCTAATCGAGCAGCAATCCCATCTTTATTTTTTCCAGGGATTTCCAGCAATGTACCAATGATACTATCACAAACATTCTTCTCAATGTGCATAACATCTAGGGCATGCCTCACAGGAAGGTATTTCCAATACTCGAGATCAAAGAATATTGATTTCTTCTTCCAACAAACTGTCACCATTTTCAACCATATGCAGCACTTCTTCTCCAGTTAATGGCTCGGGAGGTATGCCATATTCAGGTTTCCCATTAAAAGCTGCACGTTGCCTCCTATATGGATGATTGATTGGTAACCATTTTCTATGCCCAATGTAACAAATTTTGTGGCCATTTTTCAACCTGTGACTAGGTGTATCATCGCCGCATATTGGACAAGCTTTATATCCTTTAACAACACAACCAGATAAGTTTCCATAGGCGGGAAAATCATTAATTGTCCACATTAATGCAGCTCTGAGTGTAAAGTATTCTCCATTATGTGCATCATACACTCCTCTAATCCCATCCCACAAAGATTTTAAATCATCAATCAAAGGCTCCAAGTAGACGTCTATATCATTTCCGGGTTGTTTAGGACCGGAAATCAATAAGGTTAACATCATGAACTTTCGTTTCATGCACAGCCATGGAGGGAGATTATATGTAACTAAGATAACCGGCCAACAACTATATCTGCTACTTAGAGAACTATGGGGATTGAATCCATCAGATGAAAGAGCCAATCTCAAGCTTCTCGGCTCATTACCAAACTCAGGCCATTTATCATCAAGAAGTTTCCAAGACGGGGAATCCGCCGGATGAGACATCTGACCGTCAATTGATTTTCTAGCAGCATGCCAAGTCAAACTCTTAGCTGTCTCATGTGATTGAAACATCCTTTTAAACCTTGGAATTGGAGGAAAATACCACACCACCTTCGCTGGCACACCCTCTTTCAAGATTGAATCTTTGCCTTCCTTCCACCTTGAGATACCACAAGTAGGACAATTAGTTGAATCCTCATACTCCTTCCTATACAAGATGCAATCATTGGGGCATGCGTGCATTTTCTCATAACTCAGCCCCAATGCACACAAAGTCTTTTTAGCCTCATACATAGAGGTTGGTATTGTATTTCCTTCTGGAAGCAAATCGCCTTGAAGTATCAATAATTCTGTAAAACAGACATCACTCATCCCATGTTTTGCCTTCAAATTATACAACTTCACTAATGCCGATAACTTCGTGTACTTTCTACAACCAGGGTACACTGGTTGATCTCCATCCCCAATCACATTGGCAAACTCATACGGATCAGAACCAAAATCATTATCATCCATATCAATTTCTTCAGACACAAAACTGTACCTACTATGGCCATCATCTTCTTCAACATTTCTACTAGCATTAGTAGTTGCTTCCCAAGGTTCTCCGTGAAATGTCCAATTCTTATAGCTTTGGTCAATTCCATTAAAGTATAAGTGATCCCTTATAATTCCAACCCCAAACAACTTCAAATTAACACATTTAACACATGGACAACGGATATGTGTTGTAGTTAAAAGATTTTCTACAGCAAAGTTCAAAAATGCTTCCACCCCAAACTCATATGCCTTCGATCTTCTATCCGAGTGCATCCATGACTTATCCATCTCCGACACTCTAACCTATTATCTATAATAAAGTGAAAATATAGGCAATGACCATCACTATAGCAGATTATACAAAGATCTAATAGCAAGTAATACACAACAGAGACGACGGGTTTTAAACAAAAACAGACGTATTTGGCATATATAGACGACGGATTTTCAACAGACGTCGTCTAATATAAGTAATACAAACGACGGTTTATGAAAACATCGTCGTGTATAAGTAATACAACGACGGTTTTTTCATAAACCGTCGTGTAATCGTCGTCGTATGCCTAAAAAGGCGTCGTGTCTCAGTTTATTTTCAAGAACCCAAAACCCATTAAGAACACAACATATATATGAAACCAAGCAAGAAAACAACATATACATGAAACCAAGCATGAAAACAATAAATCCATTCCCAATTCAACATAACATAGGGTGATTAAAAGATCCGACAAAATTAAATCCATTCCCAATTCAACATAACAGATAATGTAATCCATGAACCCATTAAACAGAAAATCCATGAACCCATACTTATAAGCACATTATTAACAGATCGCAAAGCATATACCTAAAACCCTTTAACAAAACAACCTAATATCATTCAATGAATTTACAAGGGGAAAATAGGGTTTGTACTTACAGGTTGGACGAGCTCACAGATTCGACGGAGCAGAAGTGACAGAGCAACTTTTAATTAGAGCAACTTTTAATCAGAGCAGAAGTGAGAGAGCGAAATGTTATGTTGCGCGAAATCTGAAAATTTTAGGGTTCAGGGTTAGAAGAATAAGATTAAGAGCCAAATATAAAAAAATTTAGGACGCGCGAAAATTTTTAGAGCGCGCGCTCTTTAAAACGTCGAAAGAAAAACCATGGCGAAAGTTCTACAAGAACCGACGTAAATGTAATATTTCACGACGGAAACACTGAACGTAACGCCATTTATTTTGACGCTTCATTTTTCGGATTAATTTTAAATTTATTTTCAATATTTTGATATAAAGACGACTGAAAAACCACGTCGGGGTTAAGAAATTGAAAACGTTGTAAATTATAATACACGACTTACATATTAAAATGAAGTCGTTTAAAGTAGAAACCATGTCGGATAATTTACTTCACGACATAACATATGTATTCCACGACTCAACCACCGTCGTTAACAATTAATACCCTAAACCCTTAAAACTAAATTATATAATTTTAAAAATTAAGTTTATAAAAGGGTTTATGGTTTTACAGCCTAATATATACCCTAGACTACCGAAAAATTATACTTTAAAAATAAACCCCAACAAATAACAACCCTAATCTCTAAACCCTAGACTCTAAACCCTAAACCATAAACTAGAAGTGATTTTATGACTCATCAAACATTTTGTTTGGATGTTCATTTTAATTTTGTATTCAAATGATTTTTTCAAGTTTAGGGAGAAAATATATGAAGAAAATATATCAATGACTTCATAGGAGTTGACTTTGCATTTTTCTGATTTATTTTAAATTTATTTTGAATATTTTGATATAAAAATAATAAAATATTCTTATCACAATAACAAACCACGTCGGGGTTAAGAAATTGAAGATGTTGTAAATTATAATAGACGACTTACATATTAAAATGACGTCGTTTAAAGTAGAAACCATGTCGGATATTTTACTGCACGACGTAACATATGTATTCCACGACTCAACCACCGTCGTTAAAAATTAATACCCTAAACCCTTAAAACTAAATTATATAATTTAAAATTTTAAGTTTATAAAAGGGTTTATGGTTTTACAGCCTAATATATACCCTATACTACCCAAAAATTATACTTTAAAAATAAACCCCAATAAATAACAACTCTAATCTCTAAACCCTAGACTCTAAACCCTAAACCATAAAACTAGAAGTGATTTTATGACTCATCAAAACAATTTTTTTTTGGATGGTCATTTTAAATTTTTGTTATTCAAAATGAATTTTTTCAAGGTTTAGGGGGAAGAAAATATATCAATGACTTCATAGGAGTTGACTTTGCATTTTTCTGATTTATTTTAAATTTATTTTGAATATTTTGATATAAAAATAATAAAATATTCTTATCACAAGAACAAACCACGTCGGTGTTAATAAATTGTAGACGTTGTAAATTGTAATAGACGACTAAGTTGTTAAAATGACGTCGTTTAAATGAGAAACCATGGCGGATATTTGACTATCCGACGTAAAATATATATTCCACGACTTAACCGCTGTCGTTACAAAGTACTACCCTGAACCCTTAGAATTGAAAACGTTGTAAACCATAAACGACTCAATTGTTCAAAGAACGTCGTCTAAATATCCTTTTACGTCGGATTTGTTTAAAACGAAACAACAAAAAACGATGGTTTTTGACTTTATTAGGTCGTTTGAAAAGTATTACACGTCGGTTACGCAATTTGTATGTTTGTTTTTTTTTAATTTAAGAAAACCTCAACAAATTTTTACATTATATATTATAGACAAAATTTATACATTATACATAAATATCAAGTGTTCAATAATTCCCAAACAAACTCTGCCCATTCATTCCGGACTTCATCAATTGCTTCTTAGGGGTATGGCGCTTCCTGTTTTCCCTTGGCATACTGCATAAACAATGACTATTAGGGTTTATAAATAAAAAGAAAAGGAAACACCTATGACCATATTTTTCATAACCGACGTAGTATATCTATTCAACGACGGTAATTTTACATGACCGTCGTTGATAATACAAAAAACGACGTAAAATGTATGAAGGTAATTTCTTCTTACCTTCTTCTCAAACGCCAAGGAAGGATCCATGATGATGTCCCTCATGAAGCGCATCACATAATACCCGCATTCGACACTGCTGGGTTGCTTTGGTGTGCTGACAGAGTTTTCCCAAATTACTGCTTTACGGCTGCTCTGGCTATGTGAGAATTATATATTTTTATAGCACTGTTCACGATGTTTTTGCCCTCTTCATCGACCACACGATTTCCGGGCAGAGGATCCAGAAAATAGACGGTTTCCCTCTTTGCTCTCACAATCAGCAAGATCCAATGACGGCTGCACAAAATTAATATAAAAACGACGGTTATTTACAAAAACGACGTATTATAATATTTCACACGACGAAATAAAGTAGCAATCGACGACATTATATATTTATCACGACGATAAATAACTACCGACGTGGTTAGTAGTTTCAAACGACTCAATAAAATAAAACACCGACGTGGTTAGTTTATAAGCTGTCATTTATTGAAAATCATAAAAACAAAATCCTGTAAAGGAGACTAACCCTGGATTGTAAGGCATCATGAAAATCTGTTCACCATCAGTCTTCTAAAGTCGAGTTGCTACCAATCGTGATCTGTCAGCTATTGTCCCAGAGTTGGCACTAACTGTAGCAGGGTCGATAAAGCCAACCATGCTGCACATATTTGCTTGTTTCAAAAGATCATGTAAGTACCTAAATATATAAAATAATATAAACAAGTCAGCACAAAAAAACACACGACGGTTATGTATAACAAAACGACGTATTATAAAATTTCACACGACGTACTGAAATAGACAACGACGTTATAATATATTTATCACGACGGTAC